>NW_026930994.1:0-45659 GCF_032062105.1 Saccostrea cuccullata
CTATATATGCTCATCTTCCTATACGAGCTTGTGGTACATGTAGCATGTTAACCCTTAATATCATTTGGTAGAGCACTGGGATGACCGATTATTGTATACTAACCGAATAACAGACCACAGTACCAGAATATACATTAATCCCACAAGTAACACACTCCAAAACTTCATTTACATTCATTTCTAGACATGGGCTATAAGGTCTAACCTAACTGAGAAAGTACAAGCACACATTATGATTTATTTTAATCATATCAAATATTAGTTGCTTTTAGTATTGTTTAAAACATGCATGTTAAAAATTGCAACAGAAAGTAAGAGAATGGGTAACACATTCTGCATATTCTACCATTATCGTAAAGGGTGGGGTGGGGGTAGGGGGGTGGGGGGGGGGGGGGGTTGTGTCTCGGCTATGGACAATCACGCTTAATAAATTATCTGAACTAATATTAGACAAGTTCTTTATTGACTTTGACAAGAACAAGGCACATATATACAATTTTAAATTGTAACGATAAATCCTTTTTCTTAAAACATAAAGCGATTTGATAATTTTGCACAATACTCCTCATATACGTATGTACATGTATGTACATGTAGGCATATATGCATATCGGAAACCCATGGGTGATCTCGTCTTTACTTAGACGGGATCACCCGTGGGTTTCCGACGATGGCATGTATATACAATGCGACTTTTGCAGGAAAAACATTATTGAAATTGTTTTAATTTGTTACATGTTTATATTAAATCACGTGTAATTAGTAGCAAACTGTCATAAATTGAATTGCATAAACAATTCAACAGAAGGAAACAAGATTGTTATTTTCCAAGGTAGATGTGAAATCATAAAATGTTGGAAGTAAAATCTTTGCCGGGTAAATAATTATTACAGGTTAAATAAATCCTTAATGTTGATGGTTAAAGTAAAATCATTAAAATCAGAAATATTATTCTTATATGTTTAATGTAAACTGTTATTCTGTTCTCAGTTACAAAACGTTAAAATCACCTCTTCATCTTATTTTTTCTTCTTTGGTAGAAAAATCATGCTTAAAATATTGGCGTCGGAAGCAAATTGAAAGGGGGAGGGGCTAAGTGTTAAAAAAATATTAAACCTTTTAAAATAAAACCTGACAAGCAAAAAAGGGGGGAATGTCCTTTTCACAAACATGAAAATCCTATTTCGGGAAGGGGGGGGGGTAGGTTCGAACTTCAGTACCAATTTTTTTTTTCCAATTCTTAACCTATACTGCGACTTGTCTGTGGAAAGTTGGGGGGAGGGCTAAACCTACTCAGCAATGTTTAATGTCTATACTAAATATATATTTGGGCAAAAAAGGGGAGGGGGCTAAAGACCCCCCCCCCCGGTTCCGATGCCTATGTAAAATAATAATAGGTTGGAATGTTTTAAAAGTGTTCAAACAATTTGTATTAAGTTGTAACAATTTGTATTACTTAATATATCAATCTTAGCGATGTATCATGTAACCTCAACAAACGCGTTATGAATACATAACAGTGAAGCAAAATAACAGAATGTATAATTTTTTCCCCGGAAATGTCGACAAACATATGTCAATCTGTTAGTTTTATTCTCAATCATAAAATATCGTAGAAAGTGGGACAGTCACTGTACAATAGTAGTATAAACGGTCCCGCCGGCTGGGTCAACTGAGTGCACTTTTTATGCAAATGAGGTCAAAAATACTGGATTCTGATTGGGTGGGGGGATAGCCTGTTCAAATGAGTGCAAGTTTGGGGGGTCTGGGGGATAGGGGGTCAACTCAGTACAGTCCCCCTGGGGATAGGTGGGTTAACTCAGTACAGCCCTAACCCCTAACCCTAGGGGCTAGGGGGTCAGTACATAGCCCTATGTCCAATACTGTGTTTACATTGGTACGCTGCTACTACGATTTTTTGGCAGCAATTCAAAAGAATGTCATTATGACGTCCCACATTCATTCATAGTCTAGACAGCCCTATAACCGGTTCAAACTGGTTTTATTGAAAACAAGAACAACACACACACACACACACAATAACTAGAACAAAGCAATTTTTATTCAAGTGAAAAAAATACATGTACATACAATTACATTTTCTGTTTCTTCTTCTGTCCCTTCTCACTGGTCAGGGGTACTTTCCTCTTGGTTTCCCCAGGTTTTTTTTCTTTAGTTTTTTCTAAGTCTTTTACCGATACGAAGGATGGATCCATCCCTCTTGGTTTCCCTCTTCTTTTTCTTGAGATTTTTTTTCTTCAGGCGATAAAGGGATGCGACAATATACATACACTTTATAAATAGACCTATCTGTAAAAAGTCCTTGAAGCTTCTTTTCTTCCCTAAACCTCTTTTCTTTCAATTGATGAAAACAATCAGCAAGTTGAATTTTCCAGGAACTATTCTCCCCATGATAAGGTTCAGTCAGGATATCCAATTTGTATTTTTGATAACCCCAATAACCATTTTTTCTCTCCTTTAGACAGTATTTTTCCTCTCTGGTGTCATAATCTTCAGGATCCAATTCCACTCTTTTTACCAACCAAAATTTTTTGTACTTCAAATTCGGTGGCCATTTTAAATAATTTCTGTTGCGTTTATTAAAATCCTGGATGGCTTCTTCTTTAGTTTTCATCCATTCTCCCAAAGATTTCTCCGTTAATAGACCAACAATACACCGTTTTCTCTGTCATATAGTTTCCGAAGTACACTTTGAGTGGCATTTTTTTTTTACTTGTGTTCACTTCCTAGTACTCACACAGAATGATTCTTCATGTCCAGCGCTGGTTTATATATAGCATGGATTTATTTTAGGGGCCGTGTGCAAAAATATATACGTTTTACCTGCGTTTTCTTATATACCTGTTACATCTATAAAGGACCGTGTGCAAAAATTAGGGGCCGTGTGCACGTTTTACCTGTCCTTTTATACCTGTTGCATCACCTGTAAGGGGTCGTGTGCATCAATACTTTTTACCTACGTGGGGTGGAGTATAAAAATGAGAATAAAAGAAATTAATTAATTTTTTTTACTGTGGCTGAACATAAATGCGATGAAAAGATAAAAAAAGTATGTATTCAATACGGAATACCTGGGAAATTTCACACAGGGTTAAGAAAAAAATCAGTGACTTTTTAATACCAAACCTCAATCAAATCTACGAATTACTAGACCCCACCCCTGGATGCAATGAGTAGCAGATCCAATACAATTCCGGAGGAGAATTTTTTAAAAAAGAAATAAAAAAAGAAATAAAAAATCATGTAATACTACATCGCTGTTATGTTATTGTATGACGTCATATATACACTCGGGTTCGGCCTTTCCCCACTTCAATTTTGCTTTGTCACTGTGGTGGGGCTCTTTTTTGATCACATGACCAAAAGCGATTTTTTCTTTTAGCCAATCACATTTAATCACGTGATTGGATTGTTGATGTTTTGCCGCAATTGAAGTATCGTCTGCTATTGTGTATAAATTCCAACCCTCCGTGGTTTCAGTATCATTCCTTCGTGGCTGATTATTGTTATAACACAGAGAAGAAAAGAAGAAGAAGAAGAAGATGTCAAACAATTTCGAAGAAGTTTACCGGATGATACCAGGGATAGCGATCGAGACGGTAGTGATCGTCAGGAGAATCGATACCGGAGAGGAGCTCTCCAGGTATAACTTTATGCAGGTCACTGCCAATACGGAGAGACAAGACAGAAGAAGGAGGACCCACCCCTACACTAGGTTAAGAAGTGGACCCAGGACTTCCGCCCCATCCAGACCGCCACCACCGCCGCCCAGATCCACCGGACCCCAAACAAGATCCCGGAATCAAGGCCGGATCCCGACCTGGGGGTTCCGGGTCACCCAGCAGTCCATTTTCTGCAGTTTGTGCATGACAGAGGACCAGCCTAACAATTATGCCTGCAGCCTCTGCATGCAGCGTCCCTCCTGCCTTTTGTGTGCAGCTCGTATTATCGAACAGAGGATGGGGTGCCCCCTGTGCAGGAACCACCAGCGGTTTTTGGTCCCCACCTCACAGAGGGCAGAATTCCGGAGGGAAGACAGTTCTTCCGATGAAGATGAAGAAGAACACCCATCGGTAGGACAGTTAGTCCAGGAGCTGCTGGCGGTCTAGGGACCTACCAACACCTTGAAACCAAAAATTTGAAAAAAAAACCAAAAAAACAACAAAAACAACGAAAAATACCAAAAAAGGCTCTTTTAAGAGCCACCAAATGTTTCGAAAAGATGCTTTCATAAACAGAGGTTAAAAAAGAAACGTATTGTGTGTGTGTCTTAGAAAAAAAAAAGATTTTCTTTTTTTATAAAATACAGTCAAAGAAACGATTGTATCTTAGAAAAAAGGATCTTTTTTATAGTAAAAAAAAAGAAACGTGTGTTCAATAAGACTACCTTATACAGTCAAAACAAGAAACTTGTATGTCTCAAGTTATAACACCAGGTCACTTTTTTTATAACTTTATAAATTTTTTAACATTAACTTTTTTTAGACTTTTAAATTTTTTTTAAACTTTTAAATTTTTTTTAAACTTTTAAATTTTTAAATAACAAAAAACCCTTTTTAGACGGAGGCTGTATGACAGCCTCCGTGTATAGGGATTGTCTTGCCCATGGAATGTAAAAGGAAAGATTTCCCAAGCACCATCTATCGGTGGAATTGTTTTCATCACCTTGAGAATTCTATTTTTAGAGCGACTCTGCGTTACACCGACCGCAAGGATAGGCATAGTCTAAAACAAAGATCGCGTCACATACAAGTATAAACAAACAGTTCTACTTTTTCTAAATAAACAGGATTTGTCTAATATTTTTTAAAATGACGTGTATATAAATACATTTCCTACGGAATATGTAAAAAAAAAAAATGTGATTTACTATTCATTTTTTATCAGACAGAATATTAAGAGATTTTGTTCCAACAGACGATGATAAAGCATGTTTTACAATATGCCGAGCCTTTTCCCGCCGGTTCTCACACCAAAACAAGAACGAGAAGAAATGGAAGTGGCGGATCTAGAGGGAGTTGGGGGGGGGGGGTTAATATCCGCGGAGAGTGATCGAGGAACCCCACTTATCAATTGCTTCTTTTATTAAAGTAAAAACTATCTCTAGTTACAGATAAATTTAAACTTTAGTTTTATATTTAATTGTAAAAACTTCCACCAGAATTCGCCTGTGTATCAAACTAAGTGTGGAGACGCAGATGTACCTGTATTATGTATTGAAGAAAATCCTGCTATGTCGCATGCAAATGTTTTATGTTCGCAGGTATAAATATAAGATATTTTAATAATAGATCAAGCATTTCAGTTTTAATGGAATTTTTTGTGCTAGATTGTTGTTTGTAATCTCATTTTCATTCCTTTTCTAATTTCTTTTTGAAAGGACCGATAAATTGGTTTGCGGCCGATTTTTGACGCTTGCATCAATAGGTTTCATGGAGTTTTTTAATCTGACAAGGATCGATGAATCAACAAATGCATAGTATTTTTATATGTAGGAATATTAACAGTCTAGTTTTGAATTGTTTATTTGATATTATGTATAATTTCAGGAAACACATGAAAATAGATTTACACTTTCTACAAGCGGTTTGAGTGTTTGGGGTACCCTCACATTAGATAAGAGAGAAACAAACGGCAACTCTGATATTGAATCAAAATGCATTTGTAACGTTTGACCCTTGGGTACAACCCAAATCTTGGTTCATAGGATTTACATGATTTATCACATAATATCCTAATTAATAATTAAAAATCATATCTTCTGAAATAAGTTGTCTTATTGTCATATCGTTGATCCTTATTGCAGCCCGGAGGACCGGGCTGCTCTATACATATAAGTTTAAGTGTTGGTGTATGGGGATTGGGGTGGGAGTAGTTATTTAGAATTAAAGGTTTTCTAAACATTGTAAAGACTGTTAATCAGAATGTTCTTTCTGTTTATAAATTACGAGATACATAATATAATTACTTCCATAAAGTGAATCTGTAAAAATATATACGTTTTTCATATTTAATATATATAGTTGCTTATCATTTTCTATCGAAAAAATGACAGATCCCTTTTTTTAGAACATCGAATTTTACTCCTCGGATAAAAACGTACTCTGCACAGTTCGTGTTTTATATTTAAATTGAAAAATAATACATTTTTAAATATAGGTGATGCGTGTGTCTAACTTGAATTTATACTTTATACAGCCAACATTTACTTGAGGAATTGATCAAGTTTAAAATGGTATCGTTTTTTAATAATTTTTATCCGACTTTAAGTTCGACTATCGTCTCCATCAATTAGACGCATGCCTTTTCACTCATATCGAAGCGGTTTGATGATCAAGACTCATTTTCATTGTTTACTTTATATATTTCCCGGGCGACAATTGATGGTTACATCAATGTTTTCTTGTTTGCATTTGATACTTGTGTTTTACCTCTTTCACATCCCAAACTTTAATTATTTTTTATATACAAGATTACATGTATTTCTGATCATTGGTATTCATGTCAATTTTTTTTAACCTACATCGTTGGTAAAGTGATTGTTTTAACTGAAAAGCAGAAATCATAGTTATATATTTATAACTTTTCTCTACGTAATTTGTAATCATGTCTCATTGTTAATGATTGTTTTAAACAGATAAACTGAAAAGGACAACCATTTCCACTGGTATACGAGTAAAGAAAGACATTTTTTGGGTTAATCTGTCATATGATAAAATACTACATTTAATAATTCCAGAAATATTGGTTGTCAAATTTGTCAAGATATATCTTTGTTATTGTAAGGAATACTCCAGTTCTCCAAAAACAATTTAAACTTGTGAAATAGCAAGTCTTATGAACTTGATTGTTCTGTTTACATAAAGTAAGAAAGTATATTTTATTCCACTCAAAAAATTGTGTTCTGGCACGAACATTTATTGCATGTTAATGAAGTTGTATTACTTAAAGAAAATTCTGTGTTGCTTTCAAGCTAGGTCACCCCATTTTGTATCACAAAGGTTTAAGACAACTGTACTATATTATGTTGTTCATGTCCAATTACCTGGCTGCTTCTTTTTCCATGTTAGCTCATATCATAACATTATTACAATAAGGCCGAGAAATTTTGATTTTGGTAGCTGTTACATGTCATAATTATGTTAACAGTAGGTCTCTGTGACCTATAAATAAGATATCTAATCAATCATTTTTTATTTAAATCTCTTCACCATTTTACAATAGCGTACAGAGACTACAAAAACATATAGGTTATTTTATATACAACAGTAGGTCTAGAAAGGCATGCGTGAACAAAAAAAAATTGTAGGTTACTATAAATGTGAAGTATGGGAATTTAGGCCGGGGAGCATATTTTATTTATTTTCTTTACAAAGGAACACAATTTTCTTAGAAAGCAGTGTTTTGTGTTATTCATAATGTTTTTAAAACTGATTATATTCTGGAATTTTATGTGTTTATCTGTTAAGCATAGTTTTCTTTCTGTTTGTAGCGAGTTGCACTTTAAAATGTAATGAAACTCATCTCCGAGTTCTTTTAGATTACAATGGGGACAAATTCTATCTTGTCTTGGTATATTAAGCCAGCGTCCACTTTCAATTGGTAAATGATGGTTACACGTTCGAAATCTACAAAATGTTATTAAGTCCTTCTTTGATAAAATATTAAAATAGTTTTCAAATTTTAGTTCGTCTTTGTATATTCTATAATTTAAAGCTTTGGGTGAGGTTTGAAGGATTGATTGCCAACTTTGTTTGAATTGATCCAATAATGTGAGTTTAACTTTCGCCTTTAACCATTTAATATTAATTGGGTTTTGTTCAAGCCATACATTTGAGAGTCCACAGTTATTTAAGATGTTTCTAATATTTTCAAGCCAAACAATTTTCCCTCCTATTTCTTGATTTATAATGAAGCCTAATTTATAACATAAATTTGCAATTTTAATTTCCTTTCCATTGATTAATTTTGACCAATAAGATATCATGCGCGTTTTTATTTGGATTTCCATGGGGTGTCGGCCAAGTTCGCCATATATCATAAAATCTGGGGTTGAATATCTTGAAAAATGGAGACTCCTGACAGGCTGATGCCTAGTGCTGAATCCAGAAATTCTGAAATAGGGGGACCAGTTTGAGGTCAGGGAAGGGGCCCACAGCCACAATTAAAACACTCATTTTTCAAATATTGCGTATTTTTTGGACTCAAAAGGGAGGGGGCCAGGGGCCCCTTTTAATTCCGCCAGTGGGCTCATGACTAGAACATACTAAACCTACATTCATCAAACCGGGCCTGGGGGTATACAACTTAGACAAGCTCACTTTTGATCTCAGTCTCACTTTTCCACTATATATTCCTTAAGTGAGCAGGTGAGACTGGGATAAAAAGTTAGCCCGTCTAAGTTTTATGTCAACCAGGCCTAGTCAATTACTGTTTCTTACTTTGAAAGGTTTAATATTGAAAGTATCTCATCTAAATAACAGTGAACTTTAATCAAGGCGAAGTTTACATTACAAAGATGAAATTATAATATCCCAAAAACCTCATGAATATTGAAGTATCCTTTGAAAAAAATGTTGAATTGAAAAAAAAACTACACATTATTTCTCATAATATTCTTTACAGCAATGTATGACATATATATTTCTTTTGTGTTCTCTCATACATGAAGCCTCCGTCTAACAGTACTTTCAGTACTTTGATTTAAAAATAAATTCACATCAAAACACACATTTTTTAACATTTATTTCTTTCATAAACAATAACAAATACACATACACTTTATGTGGATAAAAGAATGTACACCTGTTTGTTATAAGTGTGTGCAAATTGTTTTCATTTTAAAAAAAAAAATTCAGGTAAATCTACAATCTCTTGGAATTAATTCTCTGTTTCTCACTTCAGATTTAAGAACTCCATATTCTTCATAGTCACCTTGTCTATAAAAGGTTCTTTCCAATTCTGGGGTGCTGTGAGACATCTCAAAACAGGTTAATTTATGAATCTTTCTGTACATGTATCTCTCATAACAGCTGTATTTCATTTGAATGAATCCTCTCACATGATGAAGTTTTCCAGTTTCTGGATGCCATTCTTTTTGTAAGATCAAGTATTGATAATCACTTCCAATGATTTGATCTACATCTTCCTGTCTACACCCAGTTAAATCAAATATCCAATTTTTGGCTACTCTAAATCTGTCTATTTTTAACTTAGCAATATAACCATTGCCTGTATTTTCTTTCTGTTTATTCTTATAATGAGTCTTCATATCTTCCAAGAGTTGAGTTTGAATTTCTTTCATTATTTGTAGACTCTTCTCCTCTGTGGGTTTAAATCCTGTGTCTTTGTCAATCTTTTTTCTGACATCTCTATTTTCTTATCATCTATAAACTTGGCTTCTTCTCTAGTCAAGGGTCTTTCAGGGTAATCCAGGTTACCCTCACCCTCTATGGGTAATACATGGTTATATTCTTCATTGGCTTCTTCTTCTTCCATCAAGGAAGGTGGTATAAATACTACAGGATGTTCTACCATCAAGGGAGGTGGTATGATATCTTTTCCTCCCTCCTGTATAAAATTAAGTAACCATTCAGTTTCCTCTAATCTAGTGTTCTGACTCTTTTCCTTACTGGAGGTGTTAATCATGGTTGAGAAAACAACAGTACTGAGTGTTTTTAATTTCACACCTTGAATTTATACTTTTCTGTGAAACTATCATGG
Organism: Saccostrea cuccullata; assembly: GCF_032062105.1. Taxonomy (NCBI): domain Eukaryota; kingdom Metazoa; phylum Mollusca; class Bivalvia; order Ostreida; family Ostreidae; genus Saccostrea; species Saccostrea cuccullata. Next base: position 9,745 of record NW_026930994.1, read on the forward strand.
GAAAAAAACCCAAATATTAAGAGGAATTTAAGAGTGATTTTTTGAAATATTTGTAATATGTATGTATATTTTGCATAAAATCCCATCCTAGTACTTTAATTTAAGTCCCAAAAATATGGTTATGACACAGTTTCTGATATTAAATAGGTCTTTTTCTGTTGTAAAAGAAAAATTTTCACTTCTCTCATTAATTTTTTTTTTCTTCTTCAGAAAAAATGTTTTCTCAAACTCCATAACTCATATAAAGCAATGAGGTAGATGACTATTACTTGAAGGTACAAACTCCTTTCATTTTTTAAATAATCCAGGTAGCTTTCTTTTTTTTATAGCAAAGTTTAAATGTGATTTAAGATAAAATGTAACTTTAATTTGTATAACAGTTTAAAAATCATATTTCATTTTTAACAATACAGAAAGATGAGCAATACCATTGATCACTATACCTTTAAAAAATGTCATTTAAATCTTTTACATTTCCTCCCCATTCTATACTGAATACCCAACTCCTGTTTTGTTGTTTGAAAAATAATCTATGGTTAAAGGGGGATAACCTATTTTTCAAAAAGGCTGTTTTTGTTAACAGACGAAAACAATCAAATGGATTTATTCAGGTTAAAAAAAAATTCATGGAATTTTTTCTCTGTTTTCTTCATTGTTATTTATCTTCTTACTTTTTTTTTCAATTCTTGGTAATACTATAGAATAAAATCTGCATGAGTATGAACTCTCATCATATCCCATTGTTTTCCTGCAAGGTTTTTTTCCACTTCATGTTTTGTTGTTGTTGTTGTTTTTGTTTTTTCTCATAAAGACAAAGTTTAACATGAAAATCAGAACATGTTCCATTTTTTTAAAAAATTTATATTATTTGGTAGAGTTAAAATAAATAATTTCCCCAAAGCAAAAAAAAAAAAAAACAATATTTAAAAATTAAAATGTTTTTAATGTGAGTATAGATGCATCAACATTTTTTCAAATTTCCTGGAATGATAACTTTTGTACAGCTTAACAATTTTAATCTGTGATATATATATGTTGTTATTTTTTAGTTAAAATTTTCAAAGGTCTAGAAAAAATTCTGAAGAGATGTCACTGAGGTTTTCAATTATAAAACACCACTGGCTTCTTCTGATCCTGGACAATATGTGGAAGGCTGTGTATATGTTTCCTTGACTGATGAACAGAATGTGCTATCTGAAAAAAAAAAGAAAAATGTTTTCTTTCAAACAATATTTTTTAAAAAAAAATTTCCAATGCTGTAAGGATGATTGCACAACATGAAAATACCAATTCATTATCCCCATCTATAAATTTACCTCTGATAAAATAAATTTCCCCTCTGGTAAAATTTCTTAACTTTCTCCAATTTAGCTTCTATACTCCAAAAATGGGGTGGTCAGGTTCAAACTTGGGTATGGCCAGTTATTAATCATCTGTTAATCATATTTTTATGCAGACCTAAAATTGAACAATAATATATTTGAATTGTTAATTATTATCATTATTTTTTTTTTTTCATTGCTTGAAGAAAAAAAAAATCATCACTGTTAAAATATGATAATGTAAAGAACTGATATGAAAAGTTGGTCATACAGAATACCCTGTTAGTGTAGCAAAATCTATGTTTTTTTAAAAAAACTGTAACATTTATCTTTTGCATAAATACATTTTTTGTAAAGAATTTCTCATAACTTTGAAAAAAAGTAGTCTTATTGTATAATATGGGTAGCTTAAAATCTTGTAGACTTAAAAAGTTGTACATGATGTGTTACACATCTTACATATGTAACCATTTCATATCAGGGTATTCAGCATATATTGTGGTTTTGTCCTAAATTTGTTTGTTCATGTAATCAATAATTTGCGAATATTCAAATTAGAAAATGTATGAGAGAATAAACAAGAAAATTAAACCTAATAAAATGTTTTCTACTACAAAGGGGTTAATCCATAAGTAAGTTCAGTCTATACATTTAAAGTATTTCTGTATGAAATAAACTTACAATATTCTTGAATTCTTTTTGAGACGCGCAGTGTGTGTGTATGGTTTTTAATCAAACATAAAAAATCTAGAGTGGATCATGATATAAAAAGTAAATACAAATGATTTTCAAAGCAGAACGAATCTTTTCATGTCAAATTTTCTTTCATAAAACATTTGGTTACTTTTAAAAATCAGGGGATGTGTATGTCATACGTTGTTAACACCCCAGTGTCACTACAGTGTTCGATTTTGGTAAAAAAAAAAACAAACCATCAAGACTTTTAAAGGATCTAAAAAGTAAATACGAATTGTTTTGAACCTCATCACATTTTTATTTTTTCCTTAAAATATCAGTCAGAAAAAGGGTAGATTCCAAGAATCCTTATGTATCTCATAGTATGATTTTCTGAAAATCCGTGACCTCTGACCCCCCATTGTGTTTATAGGTAAACCTATTTGAGCTTGTTTTTTACCCTGATCATGATTCTTTTGAAATAAAAACTATATCGGTACTCTTTCCTAGGTCCAATCTCCCGAACCCATATGAGTTTTCCTAATCTCACCCTCTAAAAAGACTGAAAAGGCTTATTTTATACACTCGGGTCACTGAATTTCACCTCGTCGCTTCGAGGTTTTTTACTCTTTTCTCCACAATGGATGCATGTCATGTATCCATTCTAGTATGAAAAGAAGCAGGAATCTTACCTTGTTTAGACCTGTATCATGCTGGAATCCTACTATGAACACCTATTAAATAATCCATGAAAATATATAAGTCCCAAAGTACAAAACACACACAGTTTCAGTTCGCCATGAGATTTCGGCTCTCGCCATCGAGGTGCTCTCTTTTCCGTCCGTGCTCTGTGCATAAATACAGACGCTCTCCAGTAGTCGGCGTCATTCGTTAGTATCCAGCATACGCCACGATGGCTCAGCAGGGAGATTTGCCCAGATATTTCCTCGTCAACGGGTTTTATTTAGAAGCCGTATGGATCGTGCGGGATGTGACCACGGGACGAGAGCTGGCCCGATGGCCCATTGTCACCCTGGGTCCTGCCAGAGATGAGGGGAGAAGACAGCAGCCCACCCCTTACAGACGGGGAGAGAGAGGAAGAAACAGAAGATGAGGGATCCCCCCTGAGTAACCCTGAGAGGTACAGAAATCCATCGCCGCCAGCTGTAGTGAGTCCGAGGAGCCCTTCCCCCCCCCCCCCCTCGTCGACCGCCTACCCCACCTGGTCCCCGAACCAGAGTCCACAGGGAGCGGCAGCAGCATCATGGGATTCCGACTCGGATTGGGAACCCCCCGTGACAGACGACTGGGCACCCAGCGAGCCTGAGCAGGAGCCAGCATCCCCAGCAGTCCGGAACTCACCCCCACCTAGAGGACCAGTACCTGTCTGGGGGATCCAGCTACCGGAGGCCCGGATCCACTGCACAGTATGCCTGGAGGAGGATCAGCCCTCCAGCTACGTGTGCTGTGAGTGCCGGAACAGGCCCGCCTGTTACCGGTGCTCGGAGGTGCTGGTCCTCCAGACTCGACCACTTGGTTGCTGTCCACTGTGTAGGAGGCGAGACCCCAGACCCCCTCTGGGGAGGAATGTGGCCACCCGCGGGGTCCGAGGGCTCAGACCACCACGGCCCTAGAGACCCCCCACCAGACTTGGACTACCCTCAGTCAGGAGACCGCTCTCAGACCGACCAGAGTTCCGGGGACGAGGCAGGCGACGAGGCAGGGGACATAGGGAGTAAACCCTACCAAAAATCAACACAACGGCTCTTTTAAGAGCCACCAAATGTTTAGAAAAGATGCCTTCTTAAACAGTCAAAAACAAGAAACATTGTGTGTCTCTCAAGTTTAACACCAGGTCACTTTACAAAACTTATAATTTTTTTAAAAACTTATAATTTTTTTTAAAATTAACTTTAAATTTTTTTTTTTATTGAGCATAATTCTCACTAGGACAGTTTGAGTATTTTGATTTAAGCATTAAAGAAACCATTTCATATTTCAATATACAAACCATGTTTAGTCATGCAGTATATAGTTTACACTTGCCAAAAAGTAAATGGTTATCTCTATTCAGGGTCAATCCAAAGGTCAAAAAGGAATGAAAAAAATATTTCCCTTTATGTATCAAGGTATTATTGCAATAAATTCACTGTATTCATTTTTCATTCTCTTTCTATGTATGAATAGCTCATATTTAGGCAATCAAAATACAAAAAGTAAATAAATTATGTCAAATGATAGAAGGTATACACCAGAAAATAACATGGACAGAGAATTTCCCTCAAATAATTTAATGTCATTGATACAAATAAAAACAAAATGTGGATTCATCTATTAGGATTGAGACTTGTACATATTATGAATGATGGGTACTATGACATTAAGAATGACATGAAAGAATTAAGTTTGATTCAATTATATAATTAGTTCTTAATCCATACAGTCAAAATGGAGGGAAAAAAATTTCTTTATTAGGCATAAAGTAACAAACACTCACCCAATGCATCAAAATTTTACTTTTTTTGAAGAAAAGGAACCCTACTTGCTTTTGTTGAGTTGACATCATATATTTGTGTTTAACAGGTAGACTAATGGTTTCTGACTAGTATAAGGAGAACTTTTTTATTTAAGAATCATCAGATTGTTTTGATATTTTGGTTAAGATATCTGCATGACATCAATTAATTTGTTCATACAAAGGAATACAAGCTTTTCCATGTTTCCTCTTTACTCAGATTAGATTGTGTTTTGCTAATATATCGAACATACAAGATACTCATCAAAGTCAAACAAAGGTAAATAAATGATCTTATTAAGTTTTTAGTCAAAAGATCAAAGAGATGTGGACCTCTTTGTTTAATTGGACAATTGTTTAGTTAATATTCATCAATGGATAGGTTCATTAAACAAACTTCATATATTTTTGGATTTTCAGGTTAAAGATCAACACACTTTTTTGCTATACCATTGTTGTTTATGAATATCTTCCACCTCAATATTGACTTTTCAGGTTAAAGGTTAATGTATTTCTGCTACAGTAAAACTTCATTATAAGGATCTCATAGTGATATTTTTTATTTGTAAGGAATTAGATGTAAAATCTCCCACTCTTTCTTTAATATATCAGAGAATGTGCTCCTATATTTTTTAAAGAGTTTTACAAGCAAATCATATACTGACTTTCAATCCTTCAAAAACACAATATGTATATTAAATCTTGAGATTCAGACTTTCAGACTTTTAGGCTTTCAGACTTTTTTAGGTTTTCAATCTTTTTAAAAACTTTCAATCTTGAGGACTGAGTATTTTAATATTCATTTTGTAAGTCTTTTATATCATTAGGATTAATCCTTAGTAATTTAAACTTTTTTCATATTTGTAAAACCAGAGTGTGAAAGTAACAGTGTATGTGTAATCTTCTTACTGTTTATCTAAAATTACTGATTTTAATACAGTCAAATATAATTTATGATGATCAAAATTTCAAAAATTGCCTGACCTGTACATATTTAAAGTTTCAATATCATACACTCATGAACATCCATAAAAATCAATATATTGATTAAGCATTTGCTATCAACCATACACTTGTTAACCTAAGGAAATGCTCTTATCATAAGTTAAACGCATGAAATTCTTCATGCAAATTTTGAAGAATCTCTGTTAAAAGGGATGCTAAAGACAAAAGATCCATACATTTCCAAGTAGTCATAATTTTTAAAACTACATATCCACATTAAATTAAGGAACATTGGAAGAACCCTTTTTTTCCTTTATAACTCATGACATTTCATGTAGATGGATGCTATGACGTGTAAATAATCTTTTTATGAAAGGAGGATGGTGTAAAGTTACTCTTACCCAACACCCAAGGGTAGAGGGGATGGTGGAGGGGTTGAATCCCTTTCTTTTGTCCAGGAAACCTGAATTTTAAATTGAATATCCATAAATATCAATATATTGATATACCTGGTATAGGGATGGTCTTTTGTCCAGGAAACCTGAATTTTAAAGTAAATAAATTATAAAATTGAATTCAATTTGTTTTTTTTTTTTAAGTTTCTTTTTTAAATTTGAACATTTAATTTTTTTCCTTTTGATTACCAGGCTGTCTAATAGGTGAACTGCATCAAACTAAATACAGATCATTTTAAAGTCTTGCATTTTTTATGCCAAAGCATTCATAATTGGATAATATATATAAACCTGAGCCATACATAAACAGGAGTGAAACTGAAAAGCCATACAGGTTTGCATTCTTAATCTTATATTTGTTTACTATATGTATGACTTGTACCACATGTGGGTTTTTTTGTCCAATTGAATAAATAAAAAAAAGGCTATTCTCTCCTTAAGTTTTCTGTAACCACTAGCACAATCTCAATAAAAACAGCACCTTTTAGAAAAAGTTTATGGCTTTTTCCTGTTGTATGTTAGACAGACTTATTTTCTTTGAACTGTGTTCATGTGAAATTGAAACCTTTTGACCTTATACCTTAAAATTGAAGAAGTATAAAAAATTATACCTGTTTAAAATTAATGACCATGTTCAGTGAGATACTTTAGCAACAAAAAAAAGACCCGTGACCCTTCTATTTATAGCAACCCTTTTTGAAAAATTCAAAAATTTATTCAATGATTTACACTTCTATTTCTTCTTCTTCGTCTGATGATCGGTCCTCAATCACTCGAGTCAACAAAAGTCCTTTGTTCTCCACCGAGTCTTTAATCTGGGCAAAGGGGATGCGACAATACAAGTACATGTACTGCCTAACGCCGTGATAATCTGGAAAAGTCAGTTCTTTTTTCTCCATCTTGAAAAAAAATGTTTCACACAGTCTCTGATGTCCGAGTACCAAAGACTTTCATTCAGTACCATGTTCACAGGTGTCCCATCTTTCATAGAATATTGAGTACAGGTGACCCATTTGTATTGCTGATAATGTTGGTTGATTTTCACCCTCACTCTAGGTCCTCGAAGAGATGGGATTTTCACTCTTTTTTCCAACCACACATTGTCCAGGGAATATCCTGGATGATTTTCATAGAAATCCATGATGGCTCCTATTTTAGTTTTCATCCACCCTCCTTGCATGTACATAAACTGACTGACAGGACTCTCACAATACCAACGATACTGCATCTTTGGGAAACAAAACACGTCTGACTTGTTTCGTGTCCTTTTTTCAGAATGAGAGAGTTTTTTGTTATATACCTCTTGAATAAAGCTCCGCTTTATATATACCTTTACTGTAAGAGCCGTGTGCAAAACATATACGATAGACCTACGTTTTTTTTATGCTGACTGCACAGGTAAATACTTGCGCCGTGTGCAAAACATATACGATAGACCTAGGTTTTTTATGCTGACTACACAGGTAAATACTTGCGCCGTGTGCAAAACATATAGGATAGACCTACGTTTTTTATGTACACAGGTAAATACTTGGCAGAGATTCAAATCCGTGATTGTGACGTCATCCTTACAAAACCTAATGTATAGAGAGCGCTTAGTTGTGTGTATAAAGGGAAATAACTAACAACACTAGAATTTTTGGGTTTTTCTTTTTATTCTTTATTCATATCAATAACAACAAGAACAAGAACATCATAATAATAAACATTCAAAACTTTTCTTCAGTTCTTTTTGTATGGGGAAGGATCTCCTCATGTACAAATAATGTGTTTCACAAGCACAGTCCATGATATCGTATCCTTTTAGGGCCACTTTCTTACCATAATCTTTAATACAATCTCCGGATTTTTGTATCCATTTCCCTTGAAACAAAGTCTTCTCAGGTCCCTCTCTTTGGTGAGCCAAGACATATTTGATTTTCCATTTGAATTCCCGATACTTGGGATGTCTGGGTCCTGCTAAGAGCAGGATGTTGTCCCCTATGGAATTAGGTAACTTTATTCTCTTATACAGGTAGATTTCATGGAGGCCTGTTTGTCCTGGATTCTTATCAAAGAAATCTTGAATACATTCCTCTTTGTTTTTCATCCATTCTCCCTTTAAAGTAGTACCTTCAGGTTCTACTATTTTCCAACGATACTCTGAGCTTAAAATTTCCATGATGTGCTCTGTCCCTCACTCAGATCAGAAATGATCCTCTTGGGGTTATGGTGTCTCCTTTTTATGTAGACTCTCAGGTGTAATTATTTTTTAACTTGCAGAGGAAAAAACCAATAGAGAATTTTTAATTAGGAATAATTCAATAATCTCATTCTTTTATCACTTAGTGTGGTAAAAAAACATCTAGGTCTGAGGAGCTTGCTTAACAATAGAAAACACCAAATTTGGGTTCTGTCCTTTTATGTATAGTTAACACAGAAATATGCGTTTGGACTGTTGAATCTCACCTCGACAGATGGGGCAAAACTGAAAGGAAGGAGCACACAAAGCACAGCAGCATACGTGTCCGCAAGGTAGAAAAACGATTTGTAATTCCTCGTCTAAACAAATGTGACATTTTCCTCGAGCCTGGACGTCTGGTTCTGGGTTCAGTAGAGGTTTAATCTCAGGTAAAGGTTTATATCCCTGCTGATCTAAACCCGCAATGAACACATTCATCACCCATCCTCGTCCCTTATACAGATTGATGTAAGGACAACTGGGGTTCCAATAAGCATGTTCTACACAAGGATCGTCCTCGGGATCCCAATTACTAAAAGTCATTCCACAATGAAAACAGGTAGCTTTATCTTTCACTCCCCTGTAGTAAAGCCCGGCTCGAGCTAGGTCTGGTATTTTTCCTAAGAGAGGTTCTGGCCATCCCTGCTCAAAAGTAGCTTCTCTCTTTGAGAGCCAAGCATACTGGGGATAACGCATGGGTTGATCTAGCAATTTCTCAGTCATGACTGAACTTTTGATTTGTATTGCTCCCCTTTTTATAGAGAAGAAAAAAACAACAGCACATAAAACATTCAATTTTTTATTTGTAACAACAAACAAACAAACATATCAATAACCATAAGGTAAAGTGTTATAATTCTCTACAATTTATCTCTTGTCATACACAATTCTATACTTTTTCTCTGAAGGTTTGTTCACGACGTCATGATCACGGGTCCTCTGGATTTTGCTTTAAGGGACTGTTACTTCCTCTATTTCTCCCTTGAGCATTTCTTCTAAAGTGTCTGGGCACACGATCTTGGAGGTTCGATGGTTGATAGTGATTCATTTGCATTTATGAACCTCGGTTCCTTTGGCCGTCCGAAAACCATAATTTTTAGGACCTGCCGACATGAATTTAGTAATGTGATCCCCGTCTAATTCGTCGGTCCATTCTCCTAAACTATGACCCAAGGTAGGATTAAAAGCTCCTTCTAAATGTTGGTATATGATACTGTCCGTATCGAAATAAAGGCCCCGTTCTTCTAAAGGTTGTAAAGTCTCGTAGAGGTGTAAGCGGGCATAGGCGATGGTAAAACAAGCCAGGATCACGTTTCCAAAGGGACATTCTTCGACGAATTCCTGTTTGTCTTGAAAATTCACTAGAATCTTGTCTTCATTGGAATCTTCTTTATTGACTAAGAGTCGAATTCCCTTGATGTCGAGAGTCGAATTTTGTAAGAGTTGATGTAATTCCTCTGTTTCGTCCAAGTATCTGATTTTGGGTAATAACAACCGTTGAGCAAATTTTCCCCACAGACAATTTAAAAAGAGTTTAGCAAAGGTTCTTCTCACTGGATTCTTCTGGATACTGATCCTATCCATCAGGAATCCTTCTTTCTCTAAGATTTGTCGAATGTAATCTTGTTCTTGTTCTGAGGTCTTACAGTCGGGGGGAAATCCGGACGCTTCCTGTTTGATCTTGAGGAAGGTATTGATGTAGTTTTTAAATAACTCTTCATTGCTTTCTTTAAAATGCCACACTTCGTAAATTCGCTCTAAGGTATAGCCCATGTCCAGGGCTTTATGTAATTCGGTCGTCACCCAAGTACCCGCAAGACTACGTTCCCGGTCGGTGTGTTGACATGGGTGTTGAGAAGTAGGGTCCTGTTGTTGGGCACACGTGCGACATAAGGGAAATAATAACTTGCCTCCCGTCCGATAAGGTAATACGGGGTGAAAGAGGCCTCGGGGTGGTAAGACCCGACAGTGAATTAGACCGAAATAACTTCTCACGTCCTGGAAGTCGTCTGTGATGATCTCGGGATGCCCTAGGGGAAAGGGTCTGTGTTTCAACACGTAAGGGTATAAGGAACACACGTCCACGTATCTCATGTCCCCTTCTTCACAATATAATTTAGTGGCATTGGTTCGGCCTCCGTTCAGCCCTTCTCGAGGTTTCAAAGGATCGGGAATGTCCAGATCTTGTACAAATTGCTGTAAACTCTCATCTTGTTGCACTTGCTGATCGAAATCGTGCTCCCAGATACTACACACGGTGTACCCCATATCCTCTAAATCCGCAGTCCTTCTGAGGGTTTTCTCGTGTAATTGTTGGTAAGTAAATTGGGTCCGGTGAGGATGAGTTTCCGTCTGTAAACTGGGATAGCAAGTGGGGCATCCGTGCCAATAACACCCGTAAAATTCGTAGACGGTACGAGTCGCTTCCTGGTATCCGTCGACGGTATAATTTCCGATCGGGACTTCGCCTCCGTTTCTAGCATGTCGTATGTGACATCCACTCTGATGACTCATCCAGGTGAGCCACCGATAGGCTTTGGCCGAATATTGTCGTGCCGGTTCATACCCGAGGTTCGGAATGATGGCAATGGTGTCTTTAGGCATGAAATTTCGACGGTAGGCTAATTTAGCAGCACTGGCAAACGTGATGGATTCCTGGAAAGGGTCCACGTTGACCAACCTCTTGAGGGTGCTTCTAACTTGTGCACAGCATCGTCGTAAAATGTCGACATCTGAGATACAATACCCTACAAACTCTTTCTGGAAATCAAACACTTTTCCCTTCTGTTGTTCGTACCATTGGAAAAAAGCTTGTCGTCCACTGGTAGACATTTCGTCCGGTTTGTAGAAAGCTGCCGGTGGATAAGGTCCCACGTAATTCTGGTTCTGTTCCATATTAAAAAAGTGAGGGAAATAACCTTTCTTCAATTCTTTGAATCCGAAAGCGGAGGGCATCTTGGCCAAAGGAAAGGTTAAGAAACTATACGAGTCGATGAATTTGAGTCCACATATTTCCATGTACAAGATCTTACTCCCGTTCATGATCACGTTAGGTTTCAGGCAAGAGGAATGCACTATGTAATTCAAAATGAATTGTCCGTCGTATCCTTTGAAGTTATGGGCGATGACGATGGCCTCGTCGTGTACTAAAGTGGAATTCTTAGTACCTGTAGTGGGTTGTAATAACCAGTCCATGAACTTCTTTAAGGTCTCTGGGCCTTGAAAAAGGTGCTGACGGGGTCCCATGTGTTGACAATGAGGACATGGTTGGTCTATGTCTAAGTCATCGCAATGTTGACAGACGCGATGTGCCACACATAGATTAGGAACGTGAATGCCCGATTCCTGAGTGCATTCGAAATCGAAATAAATGTAACTCTAAGGTGTCTTTCCCCTTCTTCTTATTCTTCTTGGGCTTCTGTTGAACGTAGCACCGATGATCGGCATCGACGATTTTCTTACAGATCTTACACTGTTTATGTCCTCCGCATTTGTGATGAGGTAATAATTTCTTAGGTATCCAGGACTGACACTTCTCGCATACCCCCATTAAATTGCAGACAGTAGTGGTGGTTTTCTTACTATGAGGTCTTAAATGATTTTCGTAGCAGGTCCTGTTCTTAAACATTCCTTGGCATTCCCGACATTTAATCTCGATCCCTTCATCGGGACAATTAGGGTGTTGTCCTAAACAATAGGTACAGCGATGAGGGCACTTGGACCGATGTTCTGTGACAGTTCTGTACCCCATGTCGCAATGATCACAGTAGTAGGGGTTCCCCGTTACTCCCGACATCGATATGATGGCATCGTAATGATGGTTGTCTAACAAAATGTTCAAACAAGTTCCATCTCCCCAGCCTTTGAAGATGCGCTCTAAACAGAGTTTAGTGGAAGTAGATTTGAACTGAAATATTTTCAGTCGATACTGAGGAGCTAACACCTGTTGTAATTTCGTCCACTCTGCATTTCCACAAGCTTGAGTGATATCACACTCGGCTTGTTCCATGAGGGCTATGGCTTCTCGTTTCTGGTCTAAGGATTGCCTATCTCCTAATCTCATGCGTTTCCATTGTTTTTCCCATTCGGGGTCTGGATGTTCGGGTTTTTGACTGTGTAATCGAGTGACGACGATGGCTCTAGCCAAACAAAATTTATCATGGGGATTGACGATTCGAACGATGGATTGTTTATTGTTCTTGAAAGTTTCTTTATCCACTTGTAAATGTTTGTTTCTGTTTCCACCACTCCCCTGGGGATTCTCGATATGAAGCAGTTGGAATTCCGTGGAGCCGTCGCCCAGTTTGAACTCTTTTAAAATGACGTCTTCGTTTATATCTTTACATTGCGTAAACTGGTACGAAATGTCTGATTCCAGAGAATGGTGATGAAGGTTCAGGCGGAGGTAATCGTTAGGATTACACTGCATTTCAGATTTGAAGTCTTGTAACATGTTTCTGAATAATCGCCGAAGGAAAGCTGTGTTTTCTTCTTCTTCTGGAAATTCATCGAAATGAACGATATATTCATTTTCATGCGCTTTAAATTTTGGAGAGGTCCTTTCTTGAGTTAGTCTCATATGATAATACTCAGAAATGGGTTTAGGTGGTAAATCTATTTCTCTCTCGATACTTTTTCGTTTCAATATTCGTTGAGCCTGTAACTGTTTTTCTCTAGTAGAATCCATGTCTATCAGCTGATGGCTCTGAGGGTAAAATGAACCCAAAGTGAAAGAAAAATATTTATATATAGTGGATGACGTTACAATGCATAGGTAAGTTTTATCGTACTTTTTGCACACGGCACTTACAGATGATGCAAACAGGTATATATAAGGAAAAGGTAGGTAAAAAGGTATATTTCTTTTTGCACACGACCCTCAGTTTTTGCACACGGCACTTTATAGGTGATGGAAACAGGTATATAAGAAAAGGTAGGTAAAACGTATATTTGCACACTGCCCCTAAAATAAATCCATGCTATATATAAACCAGAGCTGAACATGAAGGATCATTCTGTGTGAGTACTTGGAAGTGAACACAGGTAAAAAAAAAATGCCACTCAAAGTGTACTTCGGAAACTATATGACAGAGAAAACGGTGTATTGTTGGTCTATTAACGGAGAAATTTTGGGAGAATGGATGAAAACTAAAGAAGAAGCCATCCAGGATTTTTATAAACGCAACAGAAATTAGTTAAAATGGCCACCGAATTTAAAGTACAAAAAATTTTGGTTGGTAAAAAGAGTGGAATTGGATCCTGAAGATTATGACACCAGAGAGGAAAAATACTGTTTAAAGGAGAGAAAAAATGGTTATTGGGGTTTTCAAAAATACAAATTGGATATCCTGACTGAACCTTATCATGGGGAGAATAGTTCCTGGAAAATTCAACTTGCTGATTGTTATCATCAATTGAAAGAAAAGAGGTTTAGGGAAGAAAAGAAGCTTCAAGGACTTTTTACAGATAGGTCTATTTTTAAAGTGTATGTATATTGTCGCATCCCTTTATCGCCTGAAGAAAAACAATCTCAAGAAAAAGAAGAGGGAAACCAAGAGGGATGAATCCATGCTATGTATTGGTAAAAGACAGAAAAAAAACCTCGGGAAACCAAAAGGAAACTACCCCTGACCAGTGAGAAGGGACAGAAGAAACAGAAAATGTAATTGTATGTATTTTTCTCACTTGAATAAAAATTGCTTTGTTCTAGTTATTGTGTGTGTGTGTGTGTTCTTGTTTTCAATAAAACCAGTTTGAACCGGTTATAGGGCTGTCTAGACTATGAATGAATGTGTGACGTCATAATGACATTCTTTTGAATTGCTGCCAAAAAATCGTAGTAGCAGGGTACCAATGTAAACACAGTATTGGACATAGGGCTATGTACTGACCCCCTAGCCCCTAGGGTTAGGGGTTAGGGCTGTACTGAGTTGACCCAGCTATCCCCCCAGGGGGGACTGTACTGAGTTGACCCCCTATCCCCCAAACCTGCACTCATTTGAACCGGCTATCCCCCACCCAAGCAGAATCCAGTATTTTTGACCTCATTTGCATAAAAAGTGCACTCAGTTGACCCAGCCGGCGGGACCGTTTATACTACTTACAATGTATGCGAGCATCCGTACTGTATATATTCACGACAAAATTTACAAGTCTCCAAAGAGATAGAGCAGACACAGGAGAACGGGGCGAATTTTTCCTACTTTTTGCGTACAACATGAGAAAGTGTTAAACAATAACAAAATAAATTGAGAAGCCCAAAAGCTCTTTCTTCAAAATATTCGTTTAAAATCAACAGCTAAAAACTAATTCCGGAAGAAGTGGCCAAGTTAAATACTCTGTGTCGTGTCTCTAGAGAATTACATTTTTAAACTAAACTTCACTTCATGTATATTTATCATTATCCTTGGCAAGCTATCAAAGATTATGTACAGATCTTATTACTTGCACAGAAAAGTGCAACAAAGACGATAAATTTTTCTATAACTTACATCATCTACGGAAGTGAAATAGATGTAATATTATACACACCCTATTACCGGCAACTGGGACGACAGATGCAACTGTGACAACAGACACGAAATTTGTAGATCGAATCACAGGTAGGTGATTTTTAACTAAATTTGTGGCAGTTGAAAACATCCATTTACTACAGTATTGTGGTTTACTGATTTGGTCAAACCATAAACTTCTTCTTCTTAGAATATAAAACCATGATTTACTCATTAAAATGGAAAAGGAAAAGAGGAAAGTTAAAAACCAACCGTCGTCCACCGAAAATTGGTCAAACTGAGCTTATTTCATTAAAACTGTTACTTCAATGTCAGATTTCTTTTTGTATATAAAAAATTAAGGCTCTTTACGATCTAAGTACAAAATGTGAATAGTCTTACTTGTTTAAGAAGCGCGCTGCAAACGTTTGATTTTGGTGGGTAAACATTTTTTGGCTATCGTGTACAACAGATGGATGATATTTACAGCAAACACTGACGACAGATAATTAATACTTGATATATTTAATATGTATTAAGCCAAATAAATGAAGTAAATTTAAAGAACTTAGTTTTAGTATTCCTTTTGTAAGGAGACCAATTGGCCCGCATGCGATAGTCAACATTTTTTGTGATGAGAACATCGAACACTGACTGAAAACCAAGTTGTTACCGATTGCCATTATCCATATGATTATCTGTCGTCAGTGTTTGCCATAGAAATCATCCATCTGTTGTACACGATAGCCAAAAAAATTTTACCCACCAAAATCAAACGTTTGCAGTACGCTTCTTAAACAAATAAGACTATTCACATTTTGTACTTAGATCGTAAAGAGCCTTAATTTGTTATATACAAAAAGAAATCTGACATCGAAGTAACAGTTTTAATGAAATAAGCTCAGTTTGACCAATTTTCGGTGGACGACGGTTAATTTTTAACTTTCCTCTTTTCCTTTTCCATTTTAATGAGTAAATCATGGTTTTATATTCTAAGAAGAAGAAGTTTATGGTTTGACCAAATCAGGAAACCACAATACTGTAATAAATGGATGTTTTAAACTGCCACAAATTTAGTTAAAAATCACCTACCTGTGATGCGATCTACAAATTTCGTGTCTGTTGTCACAGTTGCATCTGTCGTCCCAGTTGCCGGTAATAGGGTGTGTTATATACTTCTTTAATTTAACAATGGTTATATCGCGGTATTTGATTGGATAAAGAAATTACTTTTTATTGCATAAAAAATTGGATTACCTATGTCACAATCACTTGCAAAACGGACGTAACATTTCATATTGTACAATTTTTGTACGATTTTTTTTTCTTTATATAAACCACAGCGTTAAAAATTTGATAGCTAAGAGAGGTACCCGGTAATTCAGGTATTCACTGCATCGCCATTTTTAAAAAGTTACCTTACCTAGTTTAATGCTCCTGTTTAATTTTTCTTGCATGTGCATCATGCATCACGATAAAAGAGCTGGAAATTAGCAACTTGAATTTACAAATCTTACAAACTTCTTTGTTTGACATTTTAAGAGGAAACGACTATTTAAAATCTGTTTAAAACCTCCAAATTATTCATTCCGGAATTTTCCCATCCAATCAAAAACTTTTTATTTATTTCAGAAACGCCTTTATTCAATATTGAACATTTCCGACCAAAAAATTCGACCTATCTACCGACGCAATTTTTTTTAAAGTGAATAGAAAGACGGCAAACAAACTCCATTTTAAAAAAGGCCTTTCGGGAATTTTTTAACCTCACTGAACATCTTTAAAAATATACTCTTAATAATTGTGAAAGGGATACGTCACACGGATACTTGACGGAGAATAACTTCTTAAAGAATAAACTACATCAAACCACACCCAACAATCTTTTTGAGCATATAAATAAAACAACATCATGAATTCAATTTCGTCATTACAAGACCGCCCAGGCGTTTCATACATTAATATTATTTGTCCTTTTGATGAATCATTAACACTTTAAGTAATAGTTATACCAAGGTGTATTGAAATGGGATTGAACCGCGGAAAAGAGTTTAAATCCAATATTTGAGTATCATCAAAGTCTCAGAAAACATTTGATTCTATTCAATGTTTTCCTACATTAGAAAACATTTGAAGTCATCTAATGTTTTCCCAGATCACCCTTACTAATGTGTTCGGAACCTTTCAGTTTTTGATGTTCTGCAAATTATCAAACCCGATGAGTTCAGAGTAGCTCTGACAGTGGCCCTGGCGAGAGTTAGCGAGACTTCAGTGAGATAGGGTAACTTATTCACGGAAATGTGACTAGGAAGTGACAAGAACGTGGAGACATGGTAAACAGAAAAGTTATGTTGCGTTTTAGTTTTCACCACTCTATAATATCATTCTGTAGAAATGTACTTCAATCGGTCTTTCTTGAATTCATCCAAGTTTAAATTATAAGTATTCTCTATGTTACAATTTTATGCTGTCATGAATTAAAATTTCTTTTTGGACAAATATTTTGCATGGGAACCAGGAATATAATTTTTTGGCGTCAGATTAGCAAATGAGACACCAATGCAACTTTGACAGACAAATCAGATGAATGAGAATTGCATTATGGGTTACTATTTGAATACTACAGGATTTTTACGCTTGATAAATTCCTTTATTGTACTATCGGTGAATTCAATTGTCAGGTGGATTCTCTGGCCAACACACGTGATCACAAGTATAGTTATGTAAAACTGTTTTGACCATTTGAATGCATAAAAAATGCTGCTCGTTTTCCTTACCCTTGAAGTGCTGGTGTTCTGAACTTGACACTAACTACGTTTACATTTTATTAAACATATTCTTCTCTAGTTAACAACAAATTTAAAAACCCTGATATTTTACGTAGTTTCTAATGTTTGCATTTAGTTCATAAGACCATTTTCTTTATTTTGCACTCCACTGACATGATCATATATTGACCTGAAGCACGTGTTCGAAGTAACATGTAAAAATGTATTTGGCGTAAACGTATTCAATCAACAATCGGTCAGTTGCTCATTGTAAGATCCTCTGTGCGCATTAATAGCAATGGCCATATAAGGATATAAGGCAAACAAGGGTTTGTCAGTGCAAATGACATTACACATTTTTTTTGTAACAGTGTATCGGTCGCTAGTGAACTGTAATTTTTGCAGTAAACTATGAGAAGATGCATTAATTGTTATCCACCCCCCTTAAGCCACCCATTTCTGTTGAAAATCATGAAAGTCTTTCAGAAAGGTGTGGAAACACATTTTTCACAGGACATTTTTCAGAAGAAACAGATTATAGCAATTTTCCGTGTACTGCCAATCTTATTTATAAAACCGGTTCTACCCTATAACCTTTGAATAGGTAAACCTAAACCACGTGTCTTGAATTTAAATCACAAAAAACATTAGTAGGGGTGCAGATGTCAGCGATAAATTCGAGAAAACATTACATTTTATTTGATGTTTTCGCAAAGATCAGCAATAAATTCGAAGTAAACATCTGTGAGACCATTGGAATGCAATTCTTCTTCTAAAACGTGTTTCAAAAACATATATTTAATAGTATTCAAGCTCAAAGTCCATCAAACGATGCAAATTGGAACAGAAATCACACGGACCTCTAACAAATCAAAGGTAGGATCAGGTGCCATTCCGACCGGTCACAAACGCTCTGTGCTCCTTTTCATGATTGGGAAGTAAAGGAAAAATCCATCGATAATTTAATTTGTATATAAGCAATTAGTATACAATTAGTATGAAAAACGTCAGTCAGCATTTGACTTAATGATAAATTATATTTTCTTACAAAATAATTGTATCGACCATGTATGCTACATGGTACTTGATCCCACCTCGAATGTTTTAGAGGTCTGTGTATTGTTTGAAGGAACTTTTTCGCTTGAATACTGTTTGTTATTTCTTCTAATTTCTTTAATATTCAAAGATCTCTGAGTGGCTAAAACATGATTAAATGACCAGTTACAGTTGTATATAACAGCATTGGAGACTTATGTTACTATTTGAAAATTCTAAAATGCATTTTGAGATGAAGTTTCTAAAAATAAATTGATCTTCTACAAAACAATGTTATTGACTTAAAGTAGCTAATATTATTTGTTGTTAAAATAAATAACAACAAAACCCAATATTTTAATTATAAATGTTGAATATCTAAATGACCTTTCATAAATGTTAAGAGGTAACAATGCCTTGAATATTGATATACTTTATTGTAGAACAAATTTTAAAATAATTATTTTCAAAATTTGCTTTGTCAATTTCTCTCAAAATAATATAATAAATCTGGTCCTTTCATTCTGTCAATCCATAGTTATATCGACCTGACAGATACTTCTGATATTTAGGAGGGCCATTTTTGCTCTGCTAAATTTTGCATCGCTCTATGGACGTTTGATCTTGAATACTGTTCGTTATCCCCAATTAGTTCGTTGCTTTCGACAAAGATGACAGTTACTCTCGCGGTGAACACAATATAAAACTGTCTTTGAAAATGAAAGTGATATTTAACTGATGAGACAAGTGTATAATTATCTTTTTCAACACAGTTATTTTTTTAAATCGCAAAAGTATAAAAACACCATAGGTATAAATGATATAAAATAAATTTAAATCGAAGAACTTAGAACATTATTAATATCCTTACCGTTGTCATCAGTAGGATTACTAGATTTGTTCCCCATTGACAGTGTAAATCTGGTCCATTAAATTTTTACGATGTCAGAAGCATGATGTTATTCTTGTTTAGTGAAGACAAATATTATGATATATTTTGCATTATAATAACGACGACACAATCTTGGACAACTGTTAGAGTTATGTTAATCTCCAATTATCTTAATAAATATATAAGAACTACTTTCGTTTTAATTTATCTCCGGAAGTACGTTTTTTGGGCAAGTGCCAAGTCTAGTTCGACAAAGAGTAGAATGCCTTAGCCTAGTACCCGAGGCCTTCCGAGTGCTTCGTGCTTGCACTCGGAAGGCCTTGGGTACTAGGCTAAGAATGCCTTGGCCTACAACACATGAATCTACTTGTGACTTTTCATAAGGTGTCAAATTATCTGTAAAAGTATTGTCATTTTTTATAGGACTTCTAGATTAATAAACAGTTAAAAGATATGGAAACAGGTTTAGTTGATGTACTAATTTTTTGTATGAATAACTGTATCGGGATCGATATCTCCGTTTGTATTCGGATTGGTTTTGATTTTAGTTTGCGTTTATGATATCCGGTCATGATACGGATTTGGCGGACTTAAGAGATTGTCAACATGTTTGACTGACTTTTGTATATTTGATCGATTATAACCCGTCAACGTGTAAGTTTATTTGTACTGCATCAATTATCGATTTATTCTATTTAATTTTCTGGGAATTTATTTCACTGTGTAACTTTTTTCATAACTTGATTTGTTGATAGGTTGAAACGAAATAAATGTTGCAACGCTGACGTATAGTTATCGCCAATAAGAGTAAGGTATAAGGTGTGAGAAATCACAACACATGTGGATGGTCCAAAGCGCGCACTTTAATAATACAACCGAAAACAACAATAATACACATAACAATATTACAAAGGTGGAAATAATAATTCCGGAGAGTGCCAATGTCTGGCGCTACCATTTTTCTATCTTTTCTTTTTTTTTTACTGACAATTTTTGTCTAATTTTTTTTTTAGATTGGCAAAAGGATATTAAACTAACTGCGTGTAACACTAAACCTAAATGTTAAACAACACCTTCACTGGGTAGACTGCCCTCAGGTGTGGGGATTATTCTGCCCCATGTTCCAAACAAAGCTACACATACATTTACAGTACAGCATAAAACAAATGTCAGTACATCACAAAGTCTGAGTATTTCTGAGGCAGGACGCGCTGTCGTTGTGGTCTGGCCGAGGAAGACGCATTGTCAACTCCGGTAACTTCAGTGTCCTGTTGCTGGTCATGAGAAATGTGTTGGTCACTCTGAGGTTCTATTTGGTCATCATTTCTGCTATTGTCAGGTATATCAGGTGGATCGACATACGACGCTGGAATCGTGGATATTGCTTTTGGAATAAGGTTAATATCTCCCACACTCAGCTCAGGTTCTGGTGGTGGTTTTTGGGATGGGCATTTAGCTCGTTCACTATACGGGTGGTTCTGTTGACGGAGATCATGTTGAGCTTTGATAAGGTCTTGATCCGCGAGTGGAATCTGAGTATTGGAAAACTGATCCCTTTGTAGCCACATCTCTCTGACTGACATACCCCTTTTCGTGAAACGCGTGTTTAGCCGAGCTGTGATGAGAGAGAGAGTTAGATTTGACACTATGTTGTTTGATGGTCAAACCGTAGTATTTCCTCCTCTAGTTCTTGGACTGTCCTCTCTGCCACAGGGTTCTTGTTAACGTTCTTAGGGCGACCAAGTTCGATTTGATACGGTGTCGCTCAAGAAGTTCGTCGTTTACTAGGGCCTTAAATCCGGGGGCTGAGTCTGTTCGTATAGCAGCAAATGGACCATCAAGAGGGTGAACGTCGGCTAACAGTTGAAGGATGGCATCACGAAGTTTCTTGTTGCGTTCAGACTCGAGTAATTTGGTAAATGTGTAAGAGGTGATGCTTTCTCGCAGCACGAATACCATTTGCCGTTCACGTCTAAGAACATCAGCGGCAAAAGAAGTGCTGACTGTTTCTGGAGGATCAGAAGAGCTCTGTTGCTGACAAAACTTTGGCATTTTCTGTAGGAAGGCACATTGGTGACACGTACTTGTGACCACTTCTACAGCTTTGTCCATGTCTAAGGCGTAGAAATATCGACTGACAACACACTTGAGTTGGTGACTAGAGGGATGGTCAAGTTTAATGTGCAAAGCGGTAAGTAAGCCGTTCAGGACCCGTCTTGGGATAATGATAAAATCTCTGCTTGGCGCAAATGGGACGTTCCGCTTTACTACCAATAAACCGTCTTTCGAGATTGATGCAACATTGAGGTATCTTTTGACGTCTCTCACGTTCGTAAGTTTCTTTGATGGACGTGTTCCCTGACGTAGATGGGCCACTGTACGGCGGAGGTCAGAGCACCCAGATTGAATTGAGAGCCATGCTGCCCTGCTCGTAAAGGGTAGATTGGCTATCCCATCAAGAACCTCTTTTGTAGTTACATGGCGAACAACAGATTCCTCTTGGCGATGGTCGAAATTACAGATCTGGCATGAGGTGTTGTTACATTCAGAGGCATTTCGGCTGGCAAAGTCGGAAGGCAAAATAGCTTGACCGGAAATGTGCCTGGTGGATATTTGAAAGCGGCTTGCAGTTGATAGGAACTTGGAGACTCGGGGGCTGGCTGAGAATTCTCCTCTGCAAAGCTTCTCGTAAGCATGAACACAAGGTTTGCTGTCAGTTAATACACAAGCCGGAAGCCCTGATTGTATTATATATGGACTGTAATTCTTAATAGCTGCGAAAATTGATAAGGCTTCAATTTCACATGGTAACCACTGTCGCTGGTTCTTGCGGAGTTTTGCACTAAAAAAACCTGCCAAGAGGGGTTTGCCGTTCCTTTCTACATAAAGGGTGGCACCAAGTCCATATTTCTTTAAGGCTCCATCTGTAACAATCCACAGTTGATCACTCGGTCGTGGAAGGGTAATAGATTTATGTGTAGTTAAAGCCTCTTGTGCTCTATGGAAGGCTGACAGCAGATCATCTGTCCACACAATTCTGTCCTTGGAATTAAGGCCAGCTACTATGTCATCGAGTGGTGAGAGGAGTTGTGATGTATCCTGGATAACACGTGATAAGACCTTATAAACACCAATGAATGAGCGAAGAGACGTTACTGTTTGGGGAGTCTCGCAAGTAGAAAGAGTGGAAATGCGATGTTTACTTGCACTAATTGTGCCGAGATGCCAGATCCAACCAAGAATTGTAGCCTGAGCTGGTGCTGGTGCGATTATTGTCTTTGATGTGGATAGATTAAGGCTGCTTCTATGTAGGGCTTCAAGGACTCTTTCCCAGTTACGCATAAGATCCTCAGGTGTGTTGCCCCCACAATACAGGTCATCCGCGATTTTGGCTACAACTCCTTCCTGAACGAGGTGACCAAGGACTCTGCAGGTTAGTTCCTCTAGTGCAGTTTCTGAACCCGGCATTCCCATAGCGGATCTCACATACACTCGCACTCCACGGAATGGTGTAGAAACGCCACAGTATTTCATTGACTCCCTCGCCAAAGGAATTTGGTAAAATGACTTTGTAAGATCCGTTATAACGATGTACTTCCATTGGGCTATTTGTCTTAATGTTGAGTCTATATCTGGCATAAGGGATGGCTGCGGTTTGCTATAACGTCCGACGTCAGCAAAGGCAGTCACTAGCCTGAATCCACCATTCGGTTTTTTAATCAGGAAGGATGGATTGACGTATTCTGCAGTAATGCCAATATCTTCAGGGCGTTTAAAGACGCCAATACTTTCAAGTTCATCAAATTTTTCTTGAAGAGTGTCGAGTTGATGTTTGGAGTACTTAGGGACTCTTCCCTTCCTTTGGGGTGGTTGAACGGGTCCCATATTTACTCGGCTTCTAAGGGTCCAACTGCGCCATTATAGCCTTGAAAATTTTGGTTAAAAACGCGGTCATACTTGTTTACAAGTTCCCTGAATTTGGATCTTATTCCTTCAGGCAGCAGCTTGTCTGGGTCAACATTTACCTGGTCAGAATATTGAACGTGAGAACTATATTGTGTCTGTTTTACTATGGTGAAGTTGAAGAGCTCTTTTCTTCATGCACAGATGTAGATCGGACTTTGCAAAAGTGTTCGTTGCGTTTGAGCACACGTGGCGTGCTTGTGAGATTAGGTACACGCAATTTTCCAGCCACACTTTGAAGAAGACACGGTTCTGGCCATTCCTCTGACTGAGTTGCGTAGCTGCTTTGATGGGGTTCAATCGCAAATGTAGAATCGGTAGGAGCCATGTAAGTTGGTAGCTCAATCTCAAATTTGCCAGGTCATATTGTTGTTGATTCTGGTGGGGCACGTGCAATATGTGCTCGTCGTACTGCACGCCTTACCAAGACGAGTCAATCGTATGTGACACAGAGTCTGCATATTTCAGTTATGGCACGAGCCTTAGCCATAAAGTGTCGGTCCTGCGAAGGCAGAAATGCTCATTTGCTGAGAAAGTGTTTGTCTGGTCGTCCTGCTGTCTTACATAAGGGACAAGACTTCTGTCTGGACTGTTGTTGAATTTGCGAGGTGGTGCGTGACTGTTTCTGGAACCTGCTGACCGAGGCCCTCATGGACTTTGCATCTTCACTCATGCGGAGTTCCTCCACGAGCGAGTCCAGAGCCTGCGAAATTTCAGGCTTAATAGACGCAAGGGTTCTAGCCCGCAACTCTGTTCCATATCTTTGTTTTTCAAGCTTGGGGAGGCCAGGGTGAATAAGCCTTAACCAGGTAAGAACGACAAAATTTTCTAGTGATGGGCTGAGCTCCTCATCATCCTTTATGGCTTCACTGTGATGTGTTATCCCCATGTCTTTTCTAGGTTAGTTATCTTCCACGAAGGCTGTGAGTCTTTGGAATAAGTCTTCTGGGCGTTCATTAGAGTCAAAACGAATAGAGTCAAAGTCTATAAAGTGAGCCCCTGTCGTTTGGAAACCATAATGAAGTCGTATAGTTTGCCAAATTTGATCTATAGATGTAGAGTTTTTCACAATGGTATTACGAGATATTGTAGGGCAATAGTTCGCAATCTGGCCTAGTATCAATTCCAAGATATTTACCTTTTGCTCTTTCATAAGTCGACTCGCTTCGGGTATGTTATCGTCATCATCAATGAACCCGCGGTACGGTGTACTCTTTGTTTTTTCTTCCCACCAGGTTCCTGATACAAGGAATGGAGCAAAATTTTTGTCTAAGGATAGGGTATACAACAAATTTTGACGCCAATTTTCAAACGAAGTTACTGTCTCAGTCTTTGTTAAGCACCACTGTTTTGGTGCACGTGGTGTGCTCGCCGTACTGGAAAATGGGTCACAACCTCCAAAATAGAATATGCACTGTACCGTTCACAAATGCCCGCAAGAACAGCTCCGTTCCGATGTGACTTCTCTGAAAACCACTTCCTAGAGTTGTGAGTAAGATTACGCTGCCACCACGCCAATAAGAGTAAGGTATAAGGTGTGAGAAATCACAACACATGTGGATGGTACAAAGCGCGCACTTTAATAATACAACCGGAAACAACGAGAATACTCATAACAATATTACAAAGGTGGAAATAATAATTCCGGAGAGTGCCAATGTCTGGCGTATGATAAGACTGACTGTGCCGGACTTGCGATTTGCACAAAACAATAACATAACAAATTTATTCTTCATAACGCTGACGCAGCTAGTCAAGTGTATCACGGATAAATTTATTTTACGTTTAAGAGGATATTTATAACACTCCTACAAAAATGATGCAGAGGTGAAGATATCAGACAGTGTTCTTTCTAAAAAAAAATTAAATTCAAAACACGTTTCGAATTAGCTTGCAGATATGAATATATGGAATATCTCAGCTGCCTAATGTGGATTCCGTTCATTAAAATGCTTAAACTTGAAGCATTATATGCTTGTAACTCTGAAGATTAAGCTAATGCATAAACAGGATACGTTAACATT
The DNA here is from genome assembly GCF_032062105.1 of Saccostrea cuccullata. Taxonomy (NCBI): domain Eukaryota; kingdom Metazoa; phylum Mollusca; class Bivalvia; order Ostreida; family Ostreidae; genus Saccostrea; species Saccostrea cuccullata. The sequence continues at coordinate 35,051 of NW_026930994.1, forward strand.
ATATGGTGTATAACTTAAACAAAACATGCTGATACTTCTTACTGTTATTGTCTGACACTATTACAGTCCGGATTACCATATATACCCGCCTATAATTCGGTCCGCCTATGTGATTGTCGGTTGTATTTTTTAGGTTAATTTGGAGGGATTTGCCAATAACCCGCTTATAAGTCGGTACAACTTCTTGCCAGAATCGTTTGACATTTTAAGGATGAAATCTTCTGATCATTTTACCCCAAGCGAGTCTTCGTACTTAAACATGTCATAAAATTCAAACTGATAACAATTTACAATAAAGTTTTTAATGTTTTTATTTTTTCATATGTTACATGTTTAACTATTTATATTTTTAAATAAAAAATCTTTCTACGTTATATTCATGACCAAGACGTGTGTTAAATTACGATATTTACGACATAGGCCTAAGAAAGTTGACACTGTCTAAGTGAAATTGAGAGGGGAAGATTAAAGATGGAATCGCCCGTTTCAAAGCGACAGGAATGTCGAATGGCCAACTGACAGAAATGTTAAAACATGAGAAATCGCCGATATCATAATTAGGCCTACATAATTGGGAGTTGAACTATGTTCATACTCCCCAAGTCGTCACGCAGTTTCTAGCGCAGTAAATCAACAATGAATTATATAGCGTCCGTCGTGGTGTTTCTGTGTCGGCCAATTTATTCCCCTGTGATATTCAATACAAACTCGTACCAGTCTATATAAACTCGAAGAAACTTCCGCAATAAAAATAGTCTATCTCATTTTTCTGAATTAATCTAATTTTCATAAAAGATTTGAAAGTTAATGAAATAGAATTTTATTTAACTTAATTTGGATAGCATATTTTTGTCATCTCTCTTGAGAAATGACACATAAATTTTGATTTCCGTATGAAAAAAAGTCCCAGTTTTCCGTCATTTATCATTCGGCAATCCTCCGCTGACTCCACTACGCTCCATTACAAAAAGTGCGAGGTCATCCAAGGAGCAACAACTGGTCTTACTGGTTTGACAATGACGCGATTAAAGGAACGCTAAGGTTTAAACCAACTTCTTTTAATTTGTTGCAGCAATAAAGAGACAGAACAACGTTTCTTTAAAATAAATACTATGGAAAATATCACTGTCAGACATTTATTTGCTCTGACAAGTAAAATGATCTGTTAGACTGGAAAATTTTTGTCAGACCAGATACATGCAACTCATTTTTTTACGTTGGTAAAGGGAACAAATAATAGCATTAAATTTTGTTGATATTCGATCTCATAATTTCAAATGACATTAATTTTGCATCCTTAATTTCATGAATTTATCAGCATTCAGTTGGTCACGTGTACAACACTAAATCTGAACTTGAACAATGTCTATGTACTTGCATTCCAGTATTACCTTAAAAATGTATCATTTGTTTTTAATATATAAATTAGTTAAAATTAATGAATACATGCGTATACACGGACACAATGGTATAATAATCCCATTGATCGATCTGTGAGAAAGATAGTTCCTCATTATTACAACGGTTTTTTTCTTGTAGTAGCTCGTTAAACTATGTCTGATTTTTAATTACATTTGAATCAAATCAAAATCACAAACTTAAAAGTGTCACTCGCGAGGCGCAGTTGTACAATAGTTTGCTCTAGAGATTCAAAGTAAGGTGTTAAGGTAAGGTTTGCGTCTCCCTCCAACTCATATTTTTTTTTAATATGCACATATGCTATATATCAATTTATTCAGGGAGATTAGCTTCATCATTTAATATGATTTTCAAAGATATTGCCCGTCCCATTTTTTTAGTAAAAGACGCCAAATTTAACGTATTTCATATTTCACCTCGAATATTATTTTCATTGAAAAAATTGATTTATTTTATAAATTATCAAACTTTTATAATTAAAATGACCTGAATTGGTATAATTCATGCTTCTTTTATTTAAACTTTTAATTTTCCTTTATCAAAAATGTGAAAAATTGGGTAAAAAAGAAGATTTTTCAATTTTCCTTGATAAAGTGAAACCGTTGCCATGGCAACAAAAATATAAAAATCAACGTTTTACATATCTACCGATTCCATCAAAATCCATGAAGTTATTAATTTGATCATTTTCATTAATTTGAACTAAAAAAATATGTATGTCCCCAATATTATTTCCATGGAAACAGGCTATATTATGGGTTTCGAACATACAAATCGGGCTTTTTCTACACTTTTAAAGACAACATTGATATCACCTTGTCATGGTGAATGTTAAAGACTGAATGTTATTTTGATATTGTTTTTAGGCATAAATTGGCCAAATATATTCAAAATAAAACTCCTTCTGTGCCACATGATGGTCTAAAAATTTATTCCATTGAAAAATTCTAGTATTTATGGCAATCTTTACAACTGAATATTCTGATGAAATTGTCCATGAATTATACTGCAACACCTTTAAAAGTACATGTATATGTATATAAACATACTTCAGAACATGTTGCAACTAAACTAATTAAAATGCTATGAATTTGACCTCATGCTGATTTAGTTATTCCAACATGTAGTAACTTCTAGACTTCTTTGTAGCAAAATATCTTTATTCAGTTATGGCTGGTGACTGTCATTATACATGTATGCCATTTTTTGAGTGAAATGTTGTAAGTATTGCATCCACGAAGCTGCTGTTTTTATAAATAAATGATTTCTTTACTTCGAAGAGTAGAAATGCTATCTTTAAAGTAATGTTTGTTTGCCCTCTCTTGACTCAGGGTAAAATTATTGGGTCGGTAGGTGAGAAAATCTTCAACAACATTTTTTTAAGGGGGATAAGAAAACTAAAAAGAAAAAAATACGGCCCTGCATTGAAAAAAAGTTTTCAGTCTGGTCATTTTAGTCAGTCGGTCTGGAGAGGCCGACAACCAAACATTTTTTAAAGATGGCCTATTTCTACACTTCATGGACATTAGTTCAATAATTGGATTAGGTAGTCTGAGAATCTAAATTGAAATATCAGACAGAACAAAATAAAGATGAATTCTAAGTGACATCAATTCATACTTTATGAGTTTACAGAGTACTTCTGATTTCAGAGAAAAGGCAAATCTGCAAAATGACATAACACTGTCATAAATATTTGTCAAGAACAGGAAAAAAGAAACAATGCTACAGTGATAGATATACTACACTGTATCTCCTTGATATCCATGAAATAATAATTTAAATATAACAAAATTTTCTCCTTTTTAAAATCAAAATACAGAAAAAAATTAAAAGATTATTAATGTAAACAATTTTAAAATAAACTACATGTACTTGTGGAAGATTTTAATTTTAGTACATTACTAAACTAGTCTTATCACTCCTACCAAATTAACAACCTTACAATTTCCAAGTGTCATGTTTTAAACTGTTACAGTAGATATAATTATACATGTTCGCTGCAGCTTTATGTACACAACTCATCAGTTTTCAGAAATACTTATTTGATCATATTAGGTCCTGGTACGAACAAAATTTAATGAATAAAAATATTTATCTTAATTGTTCATGTAGTAATGTCCTTGCAATTTTACAAACCCTTTTTAAAAAATTGTTAGTATATACATGTAAGTATACACAAAAGCAACCTTCAATAATACCTATGATGTATACAGTTATTTTACTGAAAACAAATTCAAAGATGGACAAACAGAGCATGCACTGCAATCATCACATACACATAATTTCTAAATATATGGAAAACATACTAGATATATACATATATACTAGATAGGATGTTGTTAAACATTAACTTTTCTTCTATAATCTATAGACATATAAAAATATGCATTGGGTATAACAAGTCAGAAGTTCTTCTCCAAATCTCCATTGATTTTGCCATGTCTGGTTCAACATCTTAGCTTGATCCATCCAACTTTCTTTAATATTCTTGAGCTGATATGGGATGACCTCTACTTTGATTGATGGCACAAATCTTTTAAGGAAACACTGAAGTACTTTTTTTTGTTCTTATCTATTCCAATTAATGACCCATGATCTGAAATCATATGTGTTAATTTTTAAAATAACATTTAGGGAATTGCATTTTTGGAATTGCATAAGGAATTTCATTCACTTAATGAAATGAATAAATTTACAATATAATCAATGAAGAATCAATATGAAATTATTGTAAAATTTACAGATTGAACTAGTGAAATGCAAATGCTTGATCAAGAAAATTGATGTTTTTGTCATGCACAATCTGTATCTCTTTTTTTTTATTAATTAGAAAATGAGATATTAATTAAAATCAAACCTCATATTAAAAAGGTAACTAGAACAATTGAATACCTGTTCCAATAATGTTACAAATATTTGGCCTAAAAAGCAAGGATTTAATTTATTTTTCATAATTTCTTGAATGAATGCATTTTTATTTTTTGGCAATGTTGGGATATTAGTTACATCCTGACATCCTTGTACCGTTTATTCATCGTTTTTAAATCCGTAGTCAGTAGATCATTCATAACTTTCAGTAAAATGAATAGTTAAATAATTACCTGATGAAAATACTATCAACAATCAAACTGTCGACATCATCATTGGACATGGTCAAATGCACGGTGACTTTTCTTCCCTGTTCGGACTGCATATAGCATAATACTTTACAAGATACTCTCAGGTCTTTTCTTTTTTCTTTCCCATTCTCACTTAAAATTTTAGTGTAGTGGTGAAGCGAGAAACACACAACAGCACAATGCGTCAATGACTTTCTTCTGATCGGAATGGCCGTGCAACTTGCCACGTTCCGTATCGAAAATAAACAAGTCCTCCTTTATTGGTCCATCCACATGCATCACGCTAATCTCAAAGGCTTCTAAGATTCCTATGCTTTGATTTTTTATAAGACTTTCTCCTCAAACGTCCTTTGTTTTCAGTCCTAACAATAAGTGACAACAAACATCAAGTACGACAGAGGAAATTCGTTACCGAGATGCTTAGCATCGCTGGTTTAAATTCGCCTGTTTCAAACGCTTTGGTGATTCGCAAGAGTTATCTCCCTGTAAACGCAAACCTTACCTTAATTGATCCTTACGTCGCAGGTTCGAGTCCTTTAGGATGTATTTGGAGATAAACTCTTTTGATGAGACCATATAAACCGAAATCCCATGTTGCAGTAACATGTGCTTGCACTAAACAATCCCTCACTACTCAATGGTTTTGAGTGACGTGTAAAGGTAAAAATTTGTGGACTTACATGAAGCTAGCTCCATCGACAAGTGGTAGTGTCTGAATATGATTGGAAAATTATCGAACGTAAAACAAACAAAATGTAAAGTTGGTGAGATACTTACTTCTATATAGAAATTACTTGAAATGAAATTTAAAATCATGGAATAACAAAACTTGATGATTAAGTTATAAAGATAGATACATTTGATAAAATAGATAAGCACGGAGTTCTATAAAAATTATTTATTGTGTCCGAAAAGAAACATTCATACCCAAAAGAGAGTTTTAATCAGAGGAAGACAAATGACAATCTAGTGTATGGTGATGGTAACATCGAATATAAAGAGTGTTTGTTTGTTTCTTGGGACCAAATATCTTGTACACATTCTAAAGAGAGTAGGGGGCGTTTTGATTCATATGCTTCAGAAATATAAGGGTAGTGTTTGAGTTTGAGTAATTAATGGTACTGAAAGAAGTTTGAAACCTACCCACAAAATCGAGTTTGGAAAAATTATATTTTTGGTGGTGGGGGTTGTTTGTTTGGTTTGGTCAAATTGTTGAGGTAAGAATTAGAAAGAATAAATCCAGAACTAAACTTAACTGTACGTGTGCAATAAATACTGTATACAGTTTTTTCAATGGATGGCACTGTATCTCTCCGGTCTGTCAAAATCTTTTTTCGGAGAGCTACAGTTCTGCAGCTAATTTAAGAGCAGTCCCATATGATCTTGGCTATTCAAATGCAATAGAAATCATTTTTAATGTTTCGTGTTGTATCTCTAACAAATCAGTTCTAGCTGACTTGAATCTGAAAGCATGAAACTGTTCCTATACTTCCTGTAATATCTTTCAGATAACAATGTTCAACTCCCATGAGTACTTTCAGTACTTTGATTTCTTTATATGTTCTCGAAAGCAGTCCCCAACTGTGCCAGCCAAGAGCGCCGAAGTGTATTGACCTGTTGACGACGTTCCAGTAGCAGTGGAAAAGCGAAAATGTAGGTTTCCAATGCTTTTTAACTTATTGAAAATAGCAACATTTATACATTATAGATACAAAAGTTTAAAAATACATAGTATACTGTCACATCACAAACTCAAACATAGGATAAACATTTTACATGATCATGTACGTAACATTAGGCTTAGGGATCTTTAGATCTTTAGAAGCGTGCAGACGATAGCATTTGTCTTTTTTTATTGCAACATTAGCTCATAGTATATGACAACTTTCCTTTGATATCGTAAATATCTATCCCAAAATCATAGACATACCGTAAGAAAATATAAAGATAACATCTATATAATTATAAGCTGTTCACATTCGGTAAGAAACTAGGTCGCTACCTTCTATGGCGGCCTACGCGGGTTAAAAAACGGAATATTTCTGAAACATCATAGAAATTATTTGAGTGTAAACTACAGGCTTGGGTTCATAAAAACAAAGTCTGTGGTCAAAACTAATGATTTTACATTTTTTGAACAATGACATTACCGGTAATTATAATCTATTTTTTTCTAAAATATTTTTTACAGGTAAGTCTTGTTTTCTGAAGAATCACAAATGAAGAACTTAAGAAGAGAGCAAGCTTTTAGAATCACTTAAATCAGATAGAGAAAACCATGCCAATCAGATTGAGAAGATGGGACTGGATTTGACTAATCTCAGGAAAGCCACCATCCAACACCACACCAGGACCCAATCCGGAACCCGCATAGCAAGTAAAAGAGAGGACATTCCAACAAACTATTATGAAGTTTTATTTGTTAAATGATTACTTTTTGTTCATTAAAAGCTTTTTTTAACAAAATTGCAATTATATCCTGAAATTATCACACCAATTTTGAGTATTTGGAATATAAAAACACATACTTTGAAGCCTAAATGTCTTCATTTATTTTCATTAAAGGCTGAAAAAGGAATAGGGGCAGGGATATAAAAATATCAAAACTTTCTTATATGTACACTAACCCCTACTTTTCTTGCTATGAAAAGGAACCATAATATCTAAAGAAACTGTACAACAATTTTCTGAAAAAGTTAATTGTAGAAATATGTTTTTCTCAGGTTTTTCAAAAAATTTTCTTGGGAAAAATTGCTTAAAATTGACACCAGTGAACACTATTTTTGGGTACAAGTTATCTAATTGGTATTTATTTGCTCATATTTTGCTTTAAAAAATCAACTTTGCAATACTTTCAAGTGAATTTAAACTATTTCATGTTTGAATTTATTGTATTTATAAGTTTATGAGGTTTTTTATGGTCTAATAGCTTTTTAATGAAATTTCCCATGCTCTATTTTGGCCTATGTTCGAGGGGTTGAATCTCTCTTCCAAATAAGGCCGATATTTAATTTTAAATCATCAAACACATTAGTGCACACTTAAGAGATAAAAATAAAACTATTAAAATAAGTAAAAACTTGTACTGTATGTATAATCTTTGAATGCATAAATAATTGTATATATATAAGGCTTAGTTCTTCAGTAATCATCATAAATATATCTGACATGCTACATTTTACTTTCCAGAAAATACCATTATCTTTATGGCTCGCCTATAAATCGGACATAGAGTTTTGGGCTACAATTTAAAACTAAAAATCGACTTATAGGCGAGTATATACGGTATCTTGAAAAAAATTGAATTGGACCGCTCGGCGAAGATCCGTCGTAGAATCAATGTATGCAATTCAACTCAATTTGAATTCAATGTTGAATCAACGTTACATTTTCAAAGTTGAAAAGTCAACGTTGAATCCATATTGTTTCAAGGTTTACCAACGTCTAAACCAAACTTCAACTAATATTCAACGTTTCAACAACGCTGTGTGTCTGTGGCGATGTTGATTGCGCAGAATTTATGCGCATAAGATTCATTGAAGTGTTTTTGTAAAACAATGCCTTTTGCGCTCCTCGGTTAGTTTTATATGTGTTTTATGTCCTCTTAAAATATTTGTATTGTTTAATTTTCGAGAACGATCATTGTTCGTTTGCTTCACGTTTTTTTCATTTATATGACTTTATATTGAATAATGTAACAAACAGCTGATATCAATGCATTAAAATGTAAAAGATTTTTTTTTTCAATTTTTTTTAATCATTATGCAAACCTATTTACAATCTTAAACTATACCGGGCCAGGATGGTTAGTATAACAAAAATAGCATAGTAACATATATTAATTAAAAGCATTTCTACAAATGTCACCATCCCATTTTTTATGAAAATGTGTTTTTGTTAACTTCAGTATAATGTCCATATTGTTTTTAGCATTTGTTTTACATAAGAAAGTGACATATCATTTGTTTCAGATTTGAACTTAACTCTACAAAACATTTTAAATTTATAGATGTATTTAAAAATTGTATTTTGGAATTCTGTTCATAATAAAACCCTAATATGACACATGTACACCACTGTACATAAAAATCTAATACAAAACTCAGATTTTTTCATAATATATGAACATTTTCACAATCAAAAAGTAAATGTCTAATATCTTCAATTTCATCACTTATATTACAAAAAGCAGAAGTTCTATATTTGCATTTAAAAAGAAAATTGTTACAACACAATGTATTATTTAACAATTTGTAATTTTCATATTCTTTTGTCATAAATATCTTTCTTTGTTTTTATATTTATCCTTCCAGCTCTTTTGAGCTACAGAAAATATTGTTTTTAAATAATACAATTTTCACAATTGACAAAATTGAAATAACTCTTCTCTATATTCTGAATGTATAAACAACGAGTCACATTGAATCGTTAAGATTTTTTATGGATTGCCGTTTTTGATATCTTATATTCATACATCTCGGCAAAATCTCAGGGCTGTTGTGAACAGTGCGGAAGGAAGCATGTCATGTGACCTTCTGGACCACATGTTTCGTGTATGGCAGAACGGTGGAGTGGGTGAAAAAAAAAGAAGGGAAGTGACTTAAAAGATAATAAACACTAAAACGCTTATTATAATTAATTTCATTATATGACGTTAATTATTTTGTTTGGGATTTTTTCATCTCCCCTTGTAAAAATAATTATTAACATCGAACAAATATTTTCTCTTGGTTGCTTCCTTCATATACCCTTATCACCTACATACGTGGTTTATACCTCTCAGTTGATTCGATACGCAAGAGCAAGCTCTATGCATAATCAATTTCCAGTGAAGTTGAAACAGTGTCGTTAAAAGTTATCATCTCGTAATTTCTAATGTCAATACAATGACCTTGTCATCAAATACATGGACAATCTATCATTAAGTCAAAGGCTGACTGACGGTTTTCATACAATTTATTTAACCATTATTAACAGACTGAAATGTTGACGGATTTCTCCGTTAATTCCCTACCATTACAAGAGCACAAGGCGAGATGTGACCGTATAACAAGGATGCTTACTCCTCCATGGCACCTGATCCCACTCTGATGTTTAAGAGGTCCATGTTTTCCTTTCACCTGATTTGTATTGTTTTATGGGCATATGGGCTTTTATACTGATCGTTATCTCTATGTATTTCATGTTGTGCTCAGATACTATTAATCCCAATAATTCAAATAAATTAATGATCAACTGCTTGAATTTGACATTCATAATTCAAATCTCTTTGTATTTTAGTGAATGAAGGCCATGGTATTAATTATCATGAAAACTTAATTAAGGAAATAGACTTCTTAAATCATTATGGAAAAATATTGCATGATGAATGTTTTAATTTTTTTTATGTCTGTTATGGTTTCTTCATCTTTTTGCTTAAAACACATGCATTTGGTTCTTTTTTAAAAGAGAGCAACCTGTTTTCTATATAACTAATAAAAATGAAATTTTTCAAAAGATGTAAATTGAATCAGAGGACTGAAAGAAAATCCGAATAAAAAAAGGATTTTCTCTATAGTTTGCATGAAAACCTGAAGGGCTGTAAAAATTATTTTTAAAACAAGTTTTTTTTTTAATTTTGTTCCGTATGGAAAATATGAAGATAACAATGAGTAAATATATTATATGTTAAATATCTTTACAGTCAGCACAAAATAGTACATTTGTTCACACTCAGGTTATTGTTTAATGATTTATATTATAGTTTGTAATTAAATTCTGCTATATACTTTTCTTTGGTAAATGGAAAACCATAGGTATCTGGGAGCATCAAACGATTCACTCCAGTGATTTTCCGTTTTTAGTCTTAAAGTTGCATAGACACAGATTTGAAGTTAATATTTTCGGTATAAAATCACGACTTATATAGTGTAATAGCTTTTCACACGAAAACATGAATATTTCATCTAAATGTGATTGAAACTGCAAAATTTTGGATGGGTAAGGGTTTAATGGACACATCTCTTACAATTTCATAAATTTTAATATCATTTTTAATAATTAAAAGTGACAATCGTAATGTGTATAAA
>NW_026930995.1:0-45488 GCF_032062105.1 Saccostrea cuccullata
TTTCAAAGTAATTGACCCCAAGCCTGATGTACATGGACGTGTATAATATGAATAAATTTCCAAAACCCCAAAATAACGCTACACAAAAAAAACAAGATGTGTTTGTGAAACACTATGCGCCCGGCGGCAACAAAGTTCAAAAAATCTATTTTTAGCATATTGATCACAGTCAAGGTAACAAGGTCATTGATCATGGTGTCATTCGAAAGAACATAATCAGTGGAGTATGCATACTAAATATGAAGTCCCTATCTCCTATGGTTCAAAAGTTATGGCAAAAAGTGTAAAGAGCTATTTTTAGCATATAGGTCACAGTCAAGGTCACAAGATCATTGACCTTGCCGTCGTTTGAAAGGACTTTATCGGTGGAGTATGCATACCAAATATGAAGTCCCTACCTCCTATGGTTCAAAAGTTATGACAAACAGTGGAAAAAGCTATTTTTAGCATATAGGTCACAGTCAAGGTCACAAGGTCATTGACCATGGTGTCATTTGAAAGAACTTAATCGGTGGAGTATGCATACCAAATATGAAGTCCCTACCCAGCAGGCATTTCAACGTTGATTCAACGTTGAATCAACGTTGCACTTCAACGTTGAATCAACGTTGAATTTTGGTTGCATATGAAAGTTGAGTCAACGTTGAGACACAACGTTGTTTCAACGTCAATTTTCAACGTTGAATAAACGTTGAAAATGGGTTGAGTTTTTGGTTGATTTATGGTTGATTTTTGGTTGCAAATGAAAGTTGAGGCAACGTTGAAGCTTCAACGTTGTTTCAACGTCAAATATCAACATTGAACAAAAGTGAACATTGGTTGAAATTAGGTTGAGATTTGGTTGAAATTTTTCGGTTGTACAAACGTTGATATTTGGTTGAAATCACGTTGAATTCATTTTACATTTTGCTTCATAAACAAATACATTTCAAATTCTAATAAAAATTTTAATTCAAGTTGCGTAACATTTAGATAAGTTGTAATCCAGTATTATGATTGTAAGAGAATTTATTTTTTTTAAAGACAAACACAAATTCGGATTCAATCACTGAATCTCAAAAATCACTGCTTTACAAAATTTATATTCCAAGTGAAAAGTGGGTCACAGTAATCACATCCAGGTCCTTCAAAGTACGCGTCTGCCTTACACTACTAAGTTCCACAAAGTGGCGGATCCATTGATTTTAATCACACATATAGTTAAGTCCCACGAATGAAAGAAATAAACAGGAGAATCCATCCTCTAAAGCAAAAGCCTATTGATAAAAGAAATAAAGATGTTAAAGTCATTTGTTCGATAAAATGTACGTAACACGTTATTTCAAACGATAAAAATAAATATACATGAATGAGTTAAAAAATCAGACAAAGGAATATATTCCGGTACTTGGATTTAATTAACATAATTAAAAGAATTATACTTGACTTCATGTTAAAATTCGTATGAGTATGCTTATAAATAATTATTACTAAAGAAAAATGTTATAGACATACATATACATACTAGTGTACTTACAAAATGTTGCATTCCTTTGTATAAATTTCACGGGCGAAGAATCTGATGCAATCAACGCTGACTATACAATCAATTCCCTGCACCACTGGTTGATTTAACCTTACGACGAACTTCAATTAGTTAAATTGTATAATATATTAGTATACTATCTTATATTTTATAACCAAATGAATATCAACAAAGCACATAATACAAGAACCATGCAAGGATGTGCATTTCACGCAGATTTCAAATATACTTGTAACATAAGAATTAAATGATGAACAGATACTAAAAAAAACTTAATTTCTTAAATTCATGGAAAGGAAATAATACTTACTGAGCAGAAGTTGATATTCCAGCCTTAATCTTTGTGTTTAGCTAGCTTGAAAACACATTAAATATGAACAGCAAGGAGACGCGCACTTTTTGTCTATCAGTTGAATTCAAATTTTGACCTAGATAAGCTGCAAACAGCTATACTCTGCCCAGAAAGAAAATTGCATAAGAAGGTTATCCTGACACTGAAACTGACCAACTAAGTGAGAGGCACTCCTTATCTGATATCTCGATAGGTTTTTGGGGAGTGGATCTTAAGTAATGCAACTTGACCGGGGTTAATGGTCAGTGTGAAAATTCTTATGAGTTTATTTGATTTTTTTTTATATTTCATGAAAAGAAAGATTATAGAATTAATACACACAACAAAAGCACAATCTAATAAAATAAGACTTCTTAGATTCGCTCCGTATACGTATAATCTGCGCAAGAGTATACGGCACGGATCCATATGAGTCTAATTTTAAGAACATTAATTCGGAATAATTATTCTTATTAATTCTATAGTAACATGGAATTACAGTGAGATGTTGGATAAAGATGTTATTATTTATCAAAAGTTCATATTAACATATTTTATAAATACCCCCCCCCCCCCACCAAAAAAAAAAACATTCAAAATTTATTTTAAAAAAAAAACAACTTTTTTGATACATATATAACAGTGTATAATTATATTAATGAAGTGTTAAATGTAGATGCCATGCTTCATATAAACTCATATTTATAATTTTTATAATGGTACCAGCAATTGGCATAACTCTTTTGAGTGAATCAATTTATAATGCATGCGTTTCATTTATTAAGTACTAAAATTATTATATATATAATATTTTCTAACAATGCAAACAACTCTGTGTATATTGCAATAAATCGAATGGATTAGAAGTTAAAGACACCTTTATATTTTGAACTTAAACTAAAGTGCTCAATACTCGTTACCCGTTGTTTCGACGTTAAATTTTCCTAACTTTCCTAAAGTTGAAAATAGGTTGCATCTTCCACGTTGTTTCAACGTTGAAATCAATAGACAGTCAACTTTGCATTTTTAAACCTTGTTTTAATTCTATATAATCAGAAAATACTCAACGTTGAAGACATGTTGAATCTTCAACGTTGTTTCAACGTCGAATATCGACGAGCATTCAACGTTGAAAATATGTTACAGCTTCAACGTTGTTTCAACGTTGAAATATCAACGAACATCAAACGTTGAGAATATGTTGCAGCTTCAACGTTGTTTCAACGTTGAAATATCGACGAACATTCAACATTGAAAACATGTTGCAGCCTCAACGTTGTTTCAACGTTGAAATATCGACGAACATTCAACGTTGAAAATATGTTGCAGCCTCAACGTTGTTTCAACGTTGAAATATCGACGAACATTCAACGTTGAAAATATGTTGCAGCTTCAACGTTGTTTCAACGTTGAAAAAAGGTCGAGGATTCAACGTTGAGACCTCAACGTTGAAACAACGTTGAAATATAGTTGATCAACGTTGCAACCTATATTCCACCTCCTTTCAACGTTGAAACAACGTTGCGTGCCTGCTGGGTATCTCCTATGGTTCAAAAGTTATGGCAAAAAGTGTAAAAAGCTATTTTTAGCATATAGTTTACAGTCAAGGTCACAAGATCATTGACCTTGATGTCGTTTGAAAGGAAGGACTTTATTAGTGGAGTATGCATACCAAATATGAAGTCTCTATCTTTTATTGTTCAAAAGTTATGGCCAAGGTTAAAGTTGACAACAGACAGACAGACAAACAGACAAACAGACAAACAGATAAACAGACAAACAGACAAACAGACAGGACAAAAACAATATACGCCCGGGATCTATCGATCCGGGCGCATAAAAATACTCCAGTATACATCTCTCTTATAATATATAGGGTTTTTTTTTTGGTGGAGCGATTATTTTGGGGTTTTGACGATTTATTCATATTGTTCACGTAGTAATGATTAATATTTATTTTCTCGACTATAGTTTTACATCAGTCCAACCGGAATTCGCGTTTGAGTGGAGAGCAAAAGTGGCGAGCTAGGATATATCGCTCGAGGTTCCTGGAGAAACTCTTGAGAATCAGTATTTATACTTTATTTTGGCACCAAAAATGAAAGTAGTTTTAACTTAAAATTATCCGTGTTTGACACTGAAAACTATTCATGATTGCTTGATAAATAAATTTGATTAAAAAAAAAAAGAAATATTCTGATCATTCTTTGAAATTTCGACAGTGAAACTTAAAAATCGTACGTTTTAAACAAAATTAAAGAGAATGTAAAAATGTTTTCCATTATGTACCAAATCATCGAACCTGTTCGATGACGTATTCATTTTGAATATGGATTTAACTTTAAAATAACCAAAAGATTTTGATAATTATTTCTCGTATATTAATTAACCTATTCACTTCATCAAAAATATAAGCAATATTCTTTTTTTGTAATATGCACACTAGGCGGTACAAGATCGTTCTAGTATTAAAGCAATAACCTACTGCTATCCTCCATCAAATAATATTCTGAATTAAAATCGCCTGCTCAAATTTGCACATTTTTAGATAGATTATACAGAAAAGTAATTAATTATTAAAGACGATGAAGACAAATATAACTTCTTAAAATCATTTATTTTTGATTTGGCGATTGTGGCCACGACCTACATAATACAATATATATTTTATTAATATAACATAACTCTTTAATTATAAACCTTATCCGTATAAACCTTATATCCTTATCCTTATAAACCTTATCCTTATAAACTTTATATTGTTATCCTTATAAACATTGTATCCTTATCCATTTTAGATAGATTATACAGAAAAGCAATTTATTATGTTTTGCAATCTGGAGCAAAATTTAAAATTAGAATATTATAGCCCAAAATCTCACGATAAATATTGTGAGTTTAAGTGAAAAACAAAAAATACTTAGAGCATTTCAGACCTTTTTTGTGTTTGTGATTTTAGTGACACATGGACAAAAAGGACAATTATTCCCGATGATGTCTTTTAAAATAATACACAAAGTATTACAAGTCCTCTCTCAAAGTATCGTGCTGAAATAGTAAAACTGTATACAAATACATGTATGTAGCTTTTAAAATTTATCGTTAACGTTGCTATAATTATATTAAATAAATATAAAAATGAAAAAAAATATTAAATTATAGACCCTTAATCTTTAACCTGTATGACGCCGACGATATACAAGCTCTCATCGTAAAGGTGAGCTAAAATTTCCCTTTTTTTTTTTTTACTTTGCTAAGCCATTATGAGAACCACAATCTGACTGGTTGGAAGCAATTTTAGTGTGTGTTCGTTTGGGGGGATGGGGGCTGCACAAATATTTTCACGGAGGGGGCAATACCAAGCAAATATTCCTTGACAAGCAGAAAGGGAAGGGGGCATCTATGTTGAAAAAATTAAAGGGGAATTCAGCCCGGGAAATATTTTTTTTTAAATTCAACTTACCCGAAAAAACTTGATCAAAAAAAAAAAAAAAAGAAGAACAGAAAATTGTCCAAATATATAATCCTATTCCAAAAGTGTGTGGTGGAGGGGGGCTTTCAATAAACAATTTATATAGTTAAAAAAATGTCTGGAAAAAAAGGGGGTGGCCAACCCCCCAACCCCCACCCCTATGATATGTGCCTGTTTATTATTGAGTGTGCCTGTTTATTATTGAGCGTCGGAAATAAAGTTACTGTAGCTGTAACCGATACTGCTCTGTATCAGCCTTTAAAATACAAGAGCTCTTGAACTTATTTGATAAGAAATACATGTATGCATGTTATAAAAGGACACTTTTATTAACTAATATCGCATTACATTATGTTTTCATTATTTAAAAGGATTATATTCATTATGGTATAATTTAAGCTAGGACTTACACAAGACAAAGGTGTCTCGCCCGCATGGCGCAGTGGTTAGAGCGTCTGCTCTAGATTTGCAATTAATTGGGGTTAATTGATCCTTACGTCACAGGTTCGAATACAACTGTGGGACGTGGATACCTATCCTTCGGATGAGACCGTATAAACCGAGTTCCCTTGTTGCAGCAGGTGTTTGCACGGAAAAGATCCCTCACTTCTCCATGTCCGTACGTGCCAAATATAGGACAAAATTTGCAGGGACATTAAACAACATGTACCAACAAACAAGAAAAGGGTTTTTTGAAGACCTTGTACATACGGTTATAATTTTTGGACTTGCACAGTTTGAAAATTAAGAAACTGAGGACCTTACACACATGGTAAAACTTTAGGGACAAGATCAAGATACATATATATATAGAAATTAGGGACTTACTTAAGATCAAGATATAAAAAGAAATTGAGGATCTCATACACACGATAAAAGTTTTAGGGACTTATACATGATAAGGCTAATAAAAGAAACTGAAGACTTTATACATATATTTATAGAAACTGAGACCTTATACACATACCTAATGTTTGGGGACTTGCATAGGATAAGAACATTTATAGAAACTGAGGACCTTTTAAACATGTTAAAAGTTTGGGGACTTACACATGATACAGGTATTTATAGAAACTGGGGACCTTATACACATGTTAAAAGTTTGGGGACTTACACATGATACAGGTATTTATAGAAACTGAGGACCTTATACACATGTTAAAAGTTTGGGGACTTACACATGATACAGGTATTAATAGAAACTGAGGACCTTATACACATGTTAAAAGTTTGGGGACTTACACATGATACAGGTATTAATAGAAACTGAGGACCTTATACACATGTTAAAAGTTTGGGGACTTACACATGATACAGGTATTTGAAACTGAGGACCTTATACACATGTTAAAAGTTTGGGGACTTACACATGATACAGGTATTTATAGAAACTGAGGACCTTATACACATGTTAAAAGTTTGGGGACTTACACATGATACAGGTATTAATAGAAACTGAGGACCTTATACACATGTTAAAAGTTTGGGGACTTACACACGATACAGGTATTAATAGAAACTGAGGACCTTATACACATGTTAAAAGTTTGGGGACTTACACATGATACAGGTATTAATAGAAACTGAGGACCTTATACACATGTTAAAAGTTTGGGGACTTTAATAGAAACTGAGGACCTTATACACATGTTAAAAGTTTGGGGACTTACACACGATACAGGTATTTATAGAAACTGAGGACCTTATACACATGTTAAAAGTTTGGGGACTTACACACGATACAGGTATTTATAGAAACTGAGGACCTTATACACATGTTAAAAGTTTGGGGACTTACACATGATACAGGTATTTATAGAAACTGAGGACCTTATACACATGTTAAAAGTTTGGGGACTTACACATGATACAGGTATTTATAGAAACTGAGGACCTTATACACATGTTAAAAGTTTGGGGACTTACACATGATACAGGTATTTATAGAAACTGAGGACCTTATACACATGTTAAAAGTTTGGGGACTTACACAGGTATTTATAGATACAGGTAAAATTAATAGAAACTGAGGACCTTATACACATGTTAAAAGTTTGGGGACTTACACATGATACAGGTATTTATAGAAACTGAGGACCTTATACACATGTTAAAAGTTTGACTTACACAAAAGGTATTTATAGAAACTGAGGACCTTATACACATGTTAAAAGTTTGGGGACTTACACATGATACAGGTATTTATAGAAACTGAGGACCTTATACACATGTTAAAAGTTTGGGGACTTACACATGATACAGGTATTTATAGAGACTGAGGACCTTATACACATGTTAAAAGTTTGGGGACTTACACATGATATAGGTATTTATAGAGACTGAGGACCTTATACACATGTTAAAAGTTTGGGGACTTACAGAAGATAATGGCATTTCTAGAAACAAAGGACGTTTGCACATGGTAAAAGTTTACAGACATAAATGTAATAAAGAGCAAGGTTCACTGAAAGCTTTTTTTTTTTTGGCCCTGTGAATTGTGAGAAATCAAAAGTACTCAGTTTTGGTAACCAATGCATCAGTTTATCATTTTGATACTTGGTGACAGTGTAATCTATCGAAATGGTGAAAAGAGCTAGGTTCACTTTATCCATAAAATGGCCCTCCATATATATACCAATTAACTGACCAAGTCTCAAGGTCCCATTTGAATTCTCTCATATCCTGAAAATTCCTTTTTTTGCATTTTTAATATTTCAAGAACTTTGAAATCTTGTTTAACTTCCAATCTCAGGACTCTATAAAAAATCTTTGTTAAAGGAAATGAGAAATACTCCATACTTTATTTTGATGTTAAAAATGGGACAGGGGGTGATTCTCAAAGAACTAGTATAAGAACAGGACTATTTATGCATCAAATCCAACTCTTTATATTCAATTCACATAAGAAAAGTACAGCAATATCATAGTGTTTATAAAGAATGAAATATGTATTTTTGCATATAACTTGAACTAAAGACTTGATCAAACGATGAATATTTTTTTCACTTTCAGAAAGGTTATGTATGTGATGCTTAAACATTTTTTTGCAAAAATTAACTAAATTGAGAAAATTTCCTTTTGCATAGAATATTTAATACCTCAAAATCATTTCCTACATACATCATGCACAGCTTCTTAAGCACTCTTCATCTATGCAAGTTTAGTCCATGTAGGTTATATGAGGCCATTCCAAGTTTTTTCTTTGTTTAGCATCCAACCTAAATTTCAAAACATTTCTTTCCTTCCAAAAAAAAAATTACAAACCAAAAGGGGAAAAAACAACATTTTACGCAAAGTTCTAGAACTCCTTTAGCATCATTTGAGAATTTTCCTCATATTATAACTAAATTAAACTACTACAACTACTAGTTTAATGAAAAAAAAAAAAAAAAAACTTGAGCACATCACTTTTAAAAAAGAGAGATGCTGATCCCAGAAGAGTAAATTGCTTGTCAAAGATTTGTATTTGTCAATTTCATTTTGTGTTTGTTCTTGATTGCATGACCTCAAAACCAATCCATCCGCAGACACTAAACACAGAAAAAAATTGGAATGGCCTAATGATAAAACTGCTACAAAGAATTCAATGTCCTCCATTACTGTGGCTTTAAAACACAGTGTTTATCATATTTCTCAAAGTATATCAATTGAAAGTAGAATGTTAATATAGATTTTCTCTGTTTTTTAACAAGATTATATCCTTGGTGTTTTACACTTCTCTAAGGTCCTATTACAATTTTTTAGGAAATCTTTTCCACAATGTCTGTTGATTAAATTCATTTCTCATGATGTCCTTGGGATTTTTTTGTATCTCTTGTCACTTGCATGTAGAATCTTCCACAGTAGATCTAGGATCAGAAATGACTTCTTCTTCCCTAAAATGATATTTTCAAAATATAATTTTCCTTGGTTGGTGGTATGGTCTGTACAAAAAAAAAATAATAATAAAAATAGCTCTAAGAGTTAAAGCAATTTTTTTCATCTGAAATATAGTCTGGCAGGAGAATGATTGTTTACTAACCAATAAGTATATTTGTGATACATAGGTACTTTCTTTATTTGAATGGTCTGTGTACTTGAAAGCTTTGCTATATAAATTCACATCCAGTAAAATATTTTGTTGATTATGAATTTAATCTCAGCTAGCTCCTCCATCTACATTCAGAAGACATATTTGTGAAATGTTATGACTGAAATTGGTATACTGTAAATCACTTTTTATTCGCGAGAACTTTATTTTGGCGTAATTACGCGAGACAGTGTGCTCGCGAAAATTTAATTCTCGCGTTTAATAGTATTCCTTTAGATTATATAGAGCAATAACCACAATTCGCGAAAATTTTGTCTCGCTAATCAAGAGTCAATGACTTTCTCGCGAAAATAAGGTGTCGCGAAAATTTAGTGATCTACAGTAGTTCAATCAATGCAAATAACTTCTGTCTGAACTATGCTCTGGCCTATCCTTGAATAGAACCACCTGTTTGCATTTTAGACTGAAGCTCTACTGGTAATACTCAATATCAAGTCTTTAGAAAATTTTCCATGCATGTAGACTGGCTGGCCATGCTGGGTTTCTGCATATAATTTCAAGTTAAGAAACTTATTGCTTAAAATGGGTAATGCAGTGTGTATACAGTACCTGGAGTGACAATATGGACATCCTGATTGTCTTGACTGTCATCTATCTCCTCCTCACTCTTATTCTCATCACCCACACAAAAACAATGCCATCAGTTTCCTTTAGTGCCTCTGAAAAAATTGCAACTTAATAGTAAAATTACAAACATTTCAACCAGAATAAAATGTGTAAGTATATGATAAACTTTTGAGCAATAATCAACAGCTTTGATCCCAGTAATTTCAAACAAGAGGCCCAGGGACCACATCGCTCACCTGAGCAAATCGGCTAGGAAAAAGCACAAATCAGATCAGGAAAAGTTTATTGAAAAGGGGGGGGGGGGCTTGAATTAATACTACTTGACAATGCCTTCATATAAACACAGCATATGACTTTACTGTTCTTGATAAAAAGATTTTTTAAAAACACTTTCTTCCTATGTATAACTTCATAATAATTTGAATTTGATTCCCCATTGTTTCCCTTCTTGCCCCAAAGGGCCATGATTTGAATAAATTTAAATCCTAAATACATGAGGATGCTTACATGTCAATATGACTAAACATAGCTTTTCTATTCTTGGGATTTCTCTCTTTATTTTTCTATGTAAAACTTTGATTCACCATTGTGGCCCCACCCTACCCTTAGGCGTTATAATGGTTTGAACAAATTTAATTCTACACTACCTAAGGATGTTTCAACATAAATATCACTAATCATGGCTTTGAAGTACTTGAGAAGACGATTTTAAAAGATTTCCCTATCTAGTCCTATGTAAAACTTTGATCAGCCATTTTGGCCCTACCCTACCCCTGGGGTCATAATTTAAACAAACTTGAATCGACACTACCTGAGGATGATTTCACACGAGTTTCATCTTTCCTGGCCCTGTGGTTCTTGAAAAGAAATTTTTAAATATTTTAACTATAAATTCCTATATATAACTTTGATCAGCCATTTTGGCCACACCCTATCCCGGGGGTCATGATTTGAACAAACTTGAATCGACACTACCTGAGGATAATTTCACATGAGTTTCATCTTTCCCAGCCCAGTGGTTCTTGAGAAGATTTTTAAAAAATTTTCCTATGTGAACTTAATTGGGCTACCATAAAAAAAGTTATTAGGAAAAAAACAGAAAATTTGTGGACAGAGGAATGACAGACGGACAGACAGAGTGATTACTACAGGGCACCCGCAAATCCTTGCGGGCCCTAATAATTTAAGCTTTAAACATATTAATTCTAAAGAAAGAAGATTCTTGATAGAAGCAATACCTGATGACACTTCATTCCTAACCAAGATTTTTCACTATTGGAACCTTGAGCAGATGGGACCCACATGTAGGATATCAGTAATATCAGTACCTGGCAAATCTCCTTCATTTAGAACTTGCAGATCTCAGTCCCTAGACAGGCATGCTTTCTTTCCAGGGTCAAGCTTCATCTCCATTTTCAGAAACTGGTTCACCTTTGTCACTGGGGATGGCACACTTTCATCAATAAAACCATACATATAGGTCCATGTCTATTCTTTAGATCTGGAATGCCTTTACGACTAGGGCTTGACACAACTTCTTGAGGGCTTGGAATGCACTTATTGCTTGACATTTCACCATCTGAAGATGCTGGCAAAATTCATACATGTATTAAATAAATGAATAAAAATGTTATTTAAGAAATAACTGCAGTCTTCACGAAAACTCACTGGTCCAAATACCGAGGCCAGTGAATTTTGATGTCGTGTCAGTGAAAATAAAAATTCAAGAAGTCCGATGGGCTTGTTGATTTTAAAAATCATACACAGTCAATACCTGGTATATATTTTAACTGACTTACTTGCTTAAATTTCATTAATATATAAAATAAAAAGAACGAACACGTGTTGTTGAATCGTATTATTATAACCTGGATGTATTACGTAACAACAGGAACTAGCTAGTAACTATTAACTAGTACGTAAAATGTGCGAATTTCCAACGAACAGCTTACCGAAACACGACAAAGGACGAAAAATGGCGGCATTTCAAAAGTTGAAGTGCGTAAACATGTATTAATTGACAGTTATAAAAATGGATATATATATATGTTATTTTTTCATTAAGGGGCCAGTAAAAATTTTGGTGGGCCAGTACATTTTGAAAGATCACTGGTCCGACTGGCCAGGTAGTTTGAAAAGTTTTCATGAAGACTGTAACTGTCTTATTTTTCGATTTCATGATGTGATCAATCAATTGGTTGGCATGATAATGTGCATAAATAAAAGTGCCATAAATTAGCAGCGCCTATCAATGAACCAGTATATTGATGGAGAAATAAAGTGCATTCATTTGATTATTTGTAATTGTCTTTTGAACAAAGACATTAAACGAAAATATAATTTGACACAGTAATGAATTTAGATTTATATTATCTGAAATGAATTCAAAATATTTATCAATACGGATAAAGGTTATTTATATACAATGATATAAGTGTGATTACATCCAAACAATATTTACTGCATGCAATACTTTTGCCTTTGGCTTCTCAATAGATGTGATCATGAACCAACAAAAAAATTCATTCTCTAGTGAATCTTTATCTATCCTATTGATTTCTTAAATTCCTAAATAACTCACCTGTAACACTTTTAATGATGAGGCTTTTCTTCCTGACATTCTCCTAGCTGTGGAACCTGGAACATATCCATCACTAGTCCTTGCTGAGTTGCATTAACTAATCCTCTAGCAACATTATCCAGCTTTGCTAATATCTGTGTTGTCTCTATGTTCAGGATGGACTCAAGATTCTGGTTGCCTTGAACATTCTAGCAAAAAAAATCATAAATTAAATTCAGAATGTATTGGATTTTTTTTTAAAAGCAGGAACAAATCTTTAATACATGTTGTAAAAGCATTTTTATACAGAAATTTATAAATATTATTCTCAAAGTAAAAGTTTGTAATACTATTGAGTTCCCATTCCTATACAATAAGCACAGAAATTAAATGATCAGGGATTAAGGTGCTCTCTGGTTGGACTAGACACCTTTTCCTTGGGTATTTTTGGGTGTACCTCAGAGTGAGTTCACTTCAAATTAAAGTTCCAGGAGGTTTTTGGGTTTTCCCTCTTGACCATGTTGACCAACCATAGATTTGCTAACATTTTTTTACCAATCAAATTGGGCGTTTTAAAACATGTGTCATTGTAAATGTTACCATGCTAGATAACAATGCACTAAACTACAGCAAAACTCGGTTATAACGAAGTCACAGGGACCTATGAAATTACTTCGCTATATCCGTAATTCGTTATAACCGTATAAGAATTTCATTAAATTTATATAGCTTGGGATCCAAGATGACTTCGCTATATCCGTAAATTCGCAATATCCGTGTTCGTAATAAGCGAGTTTTGCTGTACTTTCTTGTCGAACGATGTGAGTATCGGTTAGTAAAACTGCTACTCGGTAACTGGGATAAGATGAATTCTCCATAGTAAAGGCATAGAAATAAATGTTTAATAATTTATAAATGTACCGGTATACTAACTTACACATTTCCCTAATTTTAGATACCCATTAGACTTGATCTAGTTCATGGTTGTATTGGATCAAACTGTTTTGATTAGTTTTCACAGTTTATATTATTGATAGCTTTGACTGCTTGGGGTATATATCTTTTGAAGACCTGAATTATAATTACCTCATTTGATAATTTAACGAGATGCTGTCGCAGACATAATAAGCTTGGAGTTTACCAGAAGAACAGCTGATTCAAAATCTGTTAAATCACCTAATCTTAAAATATTCGGAAACCAGCGATTTACTGGAAACTCCACATACTGACTATTCATTGGCGTCGGAAGCAAATTGAAAGTGGGGGGGCTAAGTGTAAGAAATTTTTTTTTTGTACCTCCAAAAAAATCTGACAAGCAAAAAAAAGAAAAAAAAAATAAAAAAAGAAAAAAGGGGGGGGGCAAGGTTCGAACTCCAGTACCAAAAATTTTCTTCCAAACACCAACACTTTTACCAATTTTAACCTATACTAGGACGTATCTGTGGAAAGTGGGGGGGGCTAAACTCACGAAGATATGATCAATGTCTATACTATGTATATATTTGGAAAAAAAGTGGGGGGGGGGGGCTAAGCCCCCCCTAGCCCCCCGGTTACGATGCCTATGCTATTAATTATGGAGTATGTAAATAATTATTCTCCTTGATTGCGACATATTTCAGGGGCTGAAAAGGAAAGTGTAAAATGGTGATTGACAATGACATATTTATTTGTCTTCTCCGTGTGTCGACTTCCTTATTTCTTTATTTTAAAACAGTAAATCTTTGACGATATCGTATGTGTGTATTGTAAATATAATGTCCCTATACAGTATATTTGTGCATTACTACCACCGATGGCTGCATAAAATATAAATTGAAGTTAGACACATGCATCACCTATATTCAAAAAAGTTTGAATATAAAACACGAACTGCGCAGAGCACGTTTTTATGCGAGAAGTAAAATTCGAACCTGTCATTTTTTCCAAAGTAAATGATAAGCAACTTTATATATTAAATATGAAAAACATATATATTTTTTTCACTTTATGGAAGTACATATATTATTTATCTCCTTATTTATAAAGGAAAGAACATTCTGATTAACAATCGTTTCAATGTTTATGTATACAATAAGATAAATAATAGATATTGATGCTTTTACCAAAAATCATCCGAGTAACCGGGTACTCAATCGGAAGATGAAGCGAGTAACCGCTTAATAAAAATCGTCCGATTTGCCAACACTAATCATAATGTGTTATTACACTATGCTTTAAATCATGAGTGTATACATTTGTTGGAGACAAGAACAAACGTGTCAAACATTTGGAAATTCAACAACATTTAATAACAATGAATAAATTGGCTGACTTTTAAATCGCCTTCGGCCTCAGTAAACTAACATACTACATGTACATGGTCTATTGTCTCACACGATTTGGGTTTGTTTCTACTTCTATTTCAATGCACTCCATCCGTAATTTGAAAATAATCTATTACTTAAGGAATGTTTTTAAGTTTTGTGTGAGGTATTGGTGTGTGAATCACACAGACTTGTCACGTAGGCATATTTCATGAAGCGCTAGCAAATATGCATACGTGCAAGTCTGTGTGATTCTCACACCAATAATTCACACTAAACTTAAAAACATTCCTTATATTTACATTTTACATGTTTGGAATCATCGAAAATATACTCAATATTTGAATTTATCGCTGCCCTATATTGATATACTTTTACTAACGTCGCTGTAGCTCTATTGACGTCACAGTAACGCACGTTTCTCCGTGTATATTTCTAGGCGTGAGTATACACGAAAATGATTTTCAAATCAATTTCACAGTTGGCTTAGTAGAAAAACACAGCGAATGTAAATATATGTATTTGTAAATTAAGATTAAATTTATTTTCAAAAAGTTAAAATTACAAGAATATGAACCCACCAAAAATTGTGTATGATCACAAGTACTGTTTTTTGTGGTTTAATTTATTAAGGGTGTGATATTGACGCCACAATAGCCATATCAGCCCTGCAGGTCTGATATGGATTTGCAGGGCTGATATAGGTTATCAGCCCCGCAAATCCATATCAGCCCTGCAGGGCTGATACAGCTATTGTGACGTCAGCCATATTGCATATGCAAAAAACCTGTATTTATTACTAAGCGTGTAATAAAAATATAATATTTGACTTTTGAGCAAGTTAGCGTGACATTCAAACTTTCCGGATCACCACACTGTGGTTTTCTGAATCCATACCACTACTCTCTGAAACTGAAGACTTAGTATGCAGAAACATGACGTTATTGTTCTTGCATAATCAAAAACTTCCTTGTAATGGCTTATCCTCATATGTTACATTTTTAACAATTACTTTTCTCTTTAGAGCAGACTTTTCTCATTAAATTCTCATTGAACATCATTACTTTTGAAAGTTCATTAATACTTTAACTTTCCTTATTTGATAATCTAGCTACATTTGTACTATTTAGATTTCAATCCTTGGCAATTCACTGTACTTTTGGCATAATGGTTGTTTGAATCATTCGATTGTCACTAGTGTAAACATTGTTATACCCCAGATATCTAAATTGTGCGATTTAGAGCCTTCTCTACTCCCTTGCAAGAGCGGTAGTAAGAATTTATATATCTGTGAGGTACTCGCGATACTACATGTAGGTGTCAAATTATTCTATGAGGTCAATATTGGTATTCCGACTTTACAAACTTATTACAAGTCTTACAGAAAACTGCTATAATGTACTACGATGTACATGTTATGTATTTTAAAGTCAGTCTTTTTCTAAATATATTATTTTATTTGTTTATTTAATATTCTGCAGTATTTATATAACTCCCGGTCACTCGTTCTATCTTTAGAATAGTTTGTTCACACCCGGTCACTCATTAGGAGTGACGGTCTTTTGTTTATACCCCATCACTCCTTTGGAATGATGGTCATTTAGTATATATACGGGTACTTATTCAATACGGGGACGCAGTTTTGATATAGTTGTGCTGGGATATACTTCGCTCAAAAATTGTTTCAGGATGAATTATACAGTGTTTGTTGTGATGATTTTGGATGATTCTTAACTATGATAAGCAGGCGCGTAGCCAGCATTGAAATGAAGTGTACGCAGAAAATGGTCGGGGGTCTGGGGAAGCTCCTGGATTTTACGAAATTTTTCAGTCATTTTCCTTAAAAAGAATTAAATCACATAACATCTCTTTTCTCAACCAAACACTTAGCTAAGTTATACTTTCATGGATACTTCAGGAAGAGAAGGATAATTTGATCAAATTAATTTGTGAATATATTGGTATTGGAAAAAAAGTTTCCAAGTGTGACAAGATAAAACAGAGAAGTAATTTAATAAGTTATCATATTGGATTTAAAGTATTTCAAATATAAACGGGGGTGTGAGTCTTTTGATAACCTTTATATTCTGATAGCTTAAACAATGTGAGAGTACTTAAATTCTATAAATTGGTAACATCAGTAAAAGGAGATATTCATAAATGTTCTATATATCTTTATTTATTTTGTTCAGTAATTGAATTTGAATTTTGCATTTTTTTTTTTTTTTTTTTGTTGTTGTTGTTGTTGTTGTTGTTTTGTTTATCGATATTTATTCATTACTTCAACGGAAATTCTTGTATAGTCTTCCAAGACTCTTGTAACTTTTTCTTTAGATCAATGTCACTTAGATCGCTTTCCTTCATCAAATACATATTTGTCTAGCTGCAGATCTGTATCTCTCTGGTTGAAAAAAATTCGGATAGACAAATCTCTCGTTTGTCTATCCGATTTTTTTGTCAACCAGAGAGCTACAGATCTGCAGCTAGTATTTGTCCGGATAATCAGGATTACGGGGATTAACAGTTGAAAATTTTTGTTCAACAATATTTTCTTACTCAAGAATTGTGGAATTGATTTTATAAAAGACTGGATTTTAACGATATTCTGAACAAAATTTGAATAGAAACAATAAGACGTAAAATAATTTGAAAGACAGATAGTGCCTCTTTTTCTATAAATAAATATCTCTAATTTCTTTTTTATTCTTTTTTCTTGTCTTTCTTTCTTTTTTTTTTTTTTGAAAAATGATGTGTACGCACTTGCGTACTTGCGTATAGGCAGCTACGCGCCTGATAAGTGTGTAAATAAAATGTTAACTGATACTGACTTTTGATTTCCAAGAAGGGAGTAAATCGCCGAGGGCGATTAAATATTTGGATTACGCATTGAGCGTTTATACATACTTATATCTTACATATTATTGCTACCTGCAATAAGAAATGGATTTATTAATTTATCTGATAATTGCTTGGACGTTACATACATAATTTACCCCCAACCAAAATATAGTCTAACCCAAATATAAACTATAAAAGCAATATAAACAGATGGACAAAAAGATGATTCTAGTATGTGAAGAGTGTAACTATAGAGAATTAAGCCAGTCGTCTTCCTCCCCGATCTGATGGTCGCATAAAAGTGGGTGTTTCCAAATATAAGCAAGATAATTTACATCGGGATCGAAATGAAATAATTTGAGAATACATAAATAAACTTAATATACCACAATACATTAAACAAGTCAAATGATTCTTATTATAGCCTATGACTTTCTGATAGAAAGGATACAAAAATTAAATACATTGCACACTGTTTTAAAAAAGATCATATCATATAAAATACAATTATAATGAACTCTTAAAAATTCAATTTAAAAGCTGTTTGTATATAAACAAACACACTAACAGTGAAATGAGAATTAAACCGAGGGAATTCGGAAAGGCTTATCCATGATCAGGATGATCAGGTATAAAGCGGTCGACATGAAACTACTTTGATGTAGTGTGTCTTTGTACAGACTTCAAGTCTCCAGAACATAATTACACAATCGTTTCAAGGAATCAAACAAGGACGTGTTTTTTTTTCAGTCCAAACCATGCCTTACCTGCTTCCTCAGTTCCTGAGTAAGCTGTTTACACCGGAAGTGTATAATGCCCTTATAGTACAATGTCCTGACTGATTATAATAAATAGTTTTTTGTCAATTTTGGTGCATACACAATATCATTTTTATTGGAAATAATAAATATTGTTATCTTCTATAAGAATCGTAGCAAAATGCAAAATAAAATATATAAACTTTTTATTGGACATAATAAAAACGACAGGGGTATAATGTCCTGCTTTAGGATATAATGACCTGATAAAAAAAATCTAATAAACACAAGTTTGCATGATTTTTATATTCTAGTTTAATTCTATATCTTTTAACATGTTTAAGGATAATAATTATATGAAAAAAAAATTCGTTAATAAAATTTGTTCAAGACGTACGTTTTTATCCATATTTTCTTTCTGAGCATTTTTATTCCAATGCCCATAACACGTACAGGCCCTTAGAGAGATCAAATGTGATTTTTTTTTTAAAAAGAATGCTGTAAAATGATAATAATTAAAAAAAAATGTGGAAAATATAATTGTCACTTAATGAATTGTACTTTCATATAAGTAATGTGGGAGCTTTTTAAATTTAAAGATGCTTCAGCCCAAGTTTCTATAATATAAACAACATGAAAACAATATATACTTGATCTTCAATTATTTGCTCTTTAGCAGTAAATAGGGGCCTAATAAGTGCATTTTGAGTAAAATTGAAATAGGCTATTATTGTATTAAGTAATGTCTATATATTATAGGACAAGTAAAATAAATGTTGAATTGATAACTACACTTTATGTTCTCTCTCAAGTAAAAGGGGGGGGGGGGGGGGTACAATCCGATCTCACTTTTTGCTTTAAAAATGAAAAGAAAACAACACCAGAAATAGGTTGCTGGGCTCAAGAAGAAGGGGGTGGGTTGTTGAGGTGTTTGGTACAACCCGCTCTTAGGTTTGGCTTTAAAAACAATAAGTTGCAGATCTCAAGTAGAAGGGGGGGGGGGATTGGTACAATCCGATCTCATTATTGGCTCAAAAAAAACTCACACATACAAACTACATTTAAAGTGGACTGGATTTAGTTCAGTTAAATTGAGTTAAAACTTAGTATTAAAAGGTCATTTCATGTTGACATGAAATACAAAACACATTCGATTAATATACCTTTCATTTGATGAATTTTTAATCATTGTGAAATGAATAGCATAAATTGTGTACTATTTCAAGAAAGAAAATCACATAAATAACTGTCTTTTCATTTCAACTGAGTACCCGATAGGCCTATGCAGCAATCGTCACTGCCCCCCTCCCCCCTTCAATACTTTGATGCATGTTCCTCGCACCATATTTTATCCAAGAAGTAGATAACATACCGTTTTCAGCATAAAAATCATCTTTATCAAAAGAATCTAGGATTCTGTGTCCAGGCTTTCCTCTGTGTCTTCTTTTCCACATGTTTATTGTATCCCGCTTCGAAACAATTGGACTTCCGCTTTTTTTACACACGCGCATGCGTAATCTAGAAGTGTGTAACGTCAGAGATGTGTAAGTGAAGATGGCAATTTCAATCAACACGATATCTGTGTAATCATGTGTCCGATAAAACCCCGTAACTGGGACACGTTATTTTTTTGATATTTTTAGGATTTAGACATGTCAATTTTTCGTTTTCAACGATAAAAAAGTTTGGGGACTTAAATCAAGTCCCCAATGTTTTTTATGTCCCCATTTTACGACTTGCGTATCTGTAGCAGGTCCCCAGTATGGGGGAGCCACACACGCACACACTCATTGAGCTTCATGGAGCACTGCACTACTTAAAAATTATGTGTGCACACAGGAAAATGTCTAAAATGAGATTAAAATGTTCAAGATGCTGCCGGGAATATCCTACACATACAAAGAACAAGTTCTCAAATGGTTGTAGCTTCATAAGAATGGAAGGAGTAACATTTTGAGTGATTAACTACATCGATACTTCAAGACCCACCTATTGCATGGACGTTGCGTTGCGCCTTTATGGTTTTGCATACTTTCCATATTTCATCAATTGACTGCATAGACTTTTTTTTTTATTTTTTAACATCTCAGTAATATCCGAAACAGTACAAAAGACATTATAGTTGAAAAGTAATATGTCTAGATATAGATATTCAATTTTAAAGTAGAAAATAGATAAGAAAAATATGAAAAAATGAAAGATTTATAGAACTGCGACAAAGCTTAAAGGGTTGAAATCTGGTTGTCACGTCGCCTTACGTCAAGTGATTGCTCCGTGAATCCCATAACCCTATAGTAAAAATATTTGTAAAATTTTAAGATTTTATTATATGGACCTGATTTTTTACATACCAATAAACAAAATGTGTAAATTCATTCAGACATAGGTCATACTTCACAGTACACAATAGATTTTCTGTAATTAAATGTGTCCGCGAACTTTTCTAACAACCCTCGTACGTTAAATGCGAGAACGAATAAAGATATTCAATACAAATAATTTAATCCTAGTTATAAAAAGGAACTTTTATCAAATTTTAATGCATAGAATAGGTATTTTCATTCTAGTGATCTAATTTCCATTATCTGTCTTCATCTCTCTCTCTCTGTATTTTTTAAGACAAGGACAAACAATGAAAGATATTTAATCTTAATTCGTAATGATGTAGATTCTTTCTTTCTCTCTCCTCTTCTCTCTCTCTCAAACAAATACAAATACACCTCCTTTGTCAGAAGAGTTCCAATAAGTTGGTCGTAACTCACCAGTCGTAAGTGCTACGTTTACGATAGGTTTTGTGAAACGCTCGTTTACGTGCACCTCTAACAGTCGTAAACGTAATCATACGTTTACGATTTGATAGTGAAACGGTCGCCAGTTCTTTCAGGAGTGCATAGAAACTCCAGAAAATTTCGCGACTACGAGGAATCCAAGCAAATTTTGTCCAATGAGGATCTGACAAATTTCGCCAACAGACTACTCTTTCCGTGCCGACAACTTTGTTGTCAAAATCTCCTAAAAAGCCAGATCCCCTAATGGAAAAATAACTGTCATAGACAATCCCGATCAGTACCATCATACCAGAGATGAATCAGACCTGGTCAATTTGGACATGAAAATTAGAAGGCAGTGTAGGTGTTTCTTTCACAAAATCCTCTGTTGACAATCTTTCAACTCTTTCTGACAAACATTTTAATTTGTTCTTTAACATTAAATGTTAATTTATAACAATAGCTAAAATTTAATCTATTTCTTTTTGTATGATCGAGATTATACCAACAATTTCTCAAATTCTTATACCCTATCCATTATTTGCATCTCTTATTTATACAAATTTGAATATGCATTTTATATGCACTCTGCTACTCGTTTTTGTGTAGATACTATTTCTACTCATGTTTACCTCAACAGTTTTATTCCTGTTTATTTTCTCTTTGTGTTATACTCGGTATTTATTTGTTTGTTAAAATTTTCGAACTATGAATTATATCCAACATTTCTTAGTCTGTAGTTTTTAAATAAATTTAGCAGATATCGATTGCTGCTTTTTATCAAAAAAATACATTTGTCACAAGGTAGATAATGGGTAACTCCCTTAAACATTATCGTGCTTCAACCGGCCTTTTTTTTAATCTGGCAGACGTACATAAAAACTATTTTTGATTGATTTTATTTTTCATGCTCATGTTTTTGCAACTAATGAAAAAAAAGTTTTTATTCTCTCATTGCTTGACATCCATTACCACAAAGTATGTGTACGTCAAATTTACTTACAATTTTCAGATTTGTTTTTTTTTTTTTTTTGGCATGATGTGACATTGAGGACAAAACAGGCCTTATTGAAATTGTTCTATACCTTAAAACCCCTACTAATGTGTTAGAACCTTTCATTTTTCAGTATTCTGCACATTATAATACCCAAGGAGTTCAGAATAGTTCTGGCGTTAGCTTTTGACCATGGGAGACTACAGCAAGATAAGTAAAAATTCACGGAACTGAGGAAGTGACTCGCATGTGAAGACAAAGTAATTAGAAAAGTTATGTTGTGTTTTAGTTCTCACCATCCTATAACCGGTACATCTGCAGTTATGTACTTTTAACCGTCTTGACCGTTCACGGTAGCTTAGTCGGTAGAGCGCTAGCTCCGTGATCGGAAGGTCGTGAGTTCGAATCTCGGCCGCGACTGACCCAGTCGATAAAATGGGTAGCAATTGTTCCTTCGCCATGCGCTCGGCACTTTGAATTGAAAGTTGCGGGTCCTTCAGATGAGACCTTAAAACCAAGGCCCCGTGTCAGCGGAAGGCGCTGGCACAATTAAGATCCCTCAGTGCCCAATGGCCCTGAGTGTCGAGTAAATGTCAAAATTTGAAGCCCTTCATCGGCATACGGTGACGTCTCCATATGAGTGAAAAATTCTCGAGAGGGACATTAAACAATATACAATCAATCAATCAATAAACCATCGTGAATTCATTAAACTTTGATTAGTATTCTTTATGACATTATTTTGTCAGTCATTTATTACAATATATTTTAAAATAAAATACTTGCATGGGACTTTATACATTTGCGGCAGATAAACGAATGAGTTGCTTTTAATAGACAAATCCGATGAATGAGAACTGCACTGTGGGTAACCAAGAATACTACAGGAATTTTATTTGTGGGAAAACAAATCTAAACAAACAACATTCTTTCCATGCATTTCGTAAATGAAAGCCAATTTGTTTGTTTTTATTATTTTATATTTTTTACATGCTCATACTTACAAACAATTCATTTGCTAAACATGGAATTTTAGGTTATCCAAAGCTATTCTGCAAGGCGATTTGTGTTGCAATTGCTTTTTTCTAGCTATCAATGAATACATTATTTATAGATACCCTGACCAAAAGGCATGTGATTATGGGTATTTTTGGGAGTTGAACTATGTTCAGACTCCCTAGGTTGTCAAGCGAATTCTAGCGCAGTAATTTTACAATGAATTATATAGCGGCTGTCGTGGTGTTTCTGTTTCAGCCAATTTACTCCCCTGTGATATTCAATACAAACTCGCACCAGTTTATATAAACTCGAAGAAACTTCCGCAATAAAAATAGTCCATCTCATTTTTCTGAATTAATCTAATTTTCATAAATGATATGAAAGTAAATGAAAAAGAATTTTATTTAACTTAATTTAAATAGCATATTTTTGTCATCTCTCTTGAGAAATGACACGTAAACTTTGATTTCCGTATGAAAAAAAAGTCCCGTCATTTATCATTCGGCAATCCTCGGCTGACTCCACTACGCTCCATTACAAAAAGTGCGAGGTCATCAAAGGAGTAACAACTGGTCTAACTGGTTTGACAATGACGCGATTGTCTAAATATAGAGATGTAAACAGAGATGTAAGGTCAAAGGATCGCTATTTGTATTTATTGTGTATATACATTGTATATGTGTTATAAAGAGGGCCCCGAGGAAGACTAGTGCTTGCACTAATCGGGTTACCTTCTATAAATAAAGTATTATTATTATTATTATTATTATTAAGGTTTAACCGAACTTCTTTCAATTTGTTTCAGCAATAAAGAGACAGAACAACGTTACTTTAAAAAAATACTATGGAAAATATCACTGTGAGACATTCATTTGCTCTGACAAGTAAAATGATCTGTTAGGCTGGAAAATTTTTGTCAGACAACATACATTCAACTCATTTTTTTACGTTGGTAAAGGGAAAAAATAATAGCATTAAAGTTTGTTGATATTCGATCTCGCAAATTCAAATGACATTAATTTTACACCTTTTATTTCATGAGTTTATAAGCATTCAGTTGATCTCGTGTACAACACCAAATCTGAACTTGAAAAATGTGTATGTACTTGCATTGCAGTATAACCTTATAAAATGTATCATTTGATTTTATTATATGATTAAAACAGTTAATTTTAATGAAAAGATGCGTATGCACGGACACAATGGTATAGTAATCCCAATGACCTATCTGTGAGAAAGATCGTTCCTCATGATTACAACTTTTTTTTCTTGTAGTAGCTCGTTAAACTATGTCTGATTTTTAATTACATTTGAATCAAATCAAAATCACAAAGTGTAAGTGTCACTCGCGTGGCGCAGTTGTTAAAAGAGTTTGCTCTAGAGATTCAAAGTAAGGCGTTAATTGATCCTTACGTCGCAGGTTCAAATCCTGTGGGATGTATTTGGAGATAAACTCTTTTGATGAGACCATATAAACCGAAATCCCATGTTGCAGTATGTGCTTGCACAAAACGATCCCTCACTACTCAATGGTTTTGAGTGTCGTGTATAGGTAAAAATTTGTAGGCTTACTTGTAGCTAGCTTGATCGACAAGTGGTAGTGTCTCAATAGAATTGAAAAATTATCGAACGGAAAACAAACAAAATGTAAAGTATTCAGATACTTACTTCTATATAGAAATTACTTGAAATGAAATTTAAAATTAGGGAATAACAAAACTTGATGATTAAGTTATAAAGGTAGATACATTTGATAAAATAGATAAGCACGGAGTTCTATAAAAATTAGTTATTATGTCGGAAAAGAAACATTCCTACCCAAAAGAGAATAGAAAATACTTATTTTAATCAGAGGAAGACCATTTGGGACCAAATATTTTGTACACATTCTAAAGAGAGTAGGGAGAGTTTTGATTTAAATGCTTCAGAAATATAAGGGTAGTGTTTACTTTGAGTAAGAAATGGTACTGAAAGAAATTTGAAACCTACCCACAAAACAGTATTTTCGAGTTTGGAAAAATAATTTTTTGGTGGTGGGGGTTGTTTGTTTGGTTTGGTCAAATTGTTGAGGTAAGAATTAGAAAGAATAAATCCAGAACTAAACTTAACTGTTCGTGCGCAATAAATATACAGTTTTTTTCAATGGATGGCACTGTAGCTCTCCGGTCTGTCAAAATCGTTTTTTGGACAGCTACATTTCTGCAGCTTTTTAAGAAAAGTCCCAAGATCTTTGCTATTCATATGCAATAGAAATTATTTTTAATGTTTCGTGTTGTATCTCTAACAAATCAGTTCTAGCTGACTTGAATCTGAAAGCATGAAGCTGTTCCTATACTTCCCGTGAGATCTTTCACACTTCTGCTTCATACTTGGATATTTTACTTGAAAAAGACACTAATGGTAATCTAACAACCAAGCTATATGATAAACGTGATGACTTTAACTTTTCTATCGTCAACTTCCCTTACTTATGCAGCAATATACCTTCATCACCTGCATACGGAGTATTTATATCTCAGTTGATTCGATATGCAAGAGCATGCTCTACGTATGAACAATTTCTTAAATCGAGGTAAATTATTGACAAGCAAGTTGATGAAACAAGAATATCAACAATCTCGTTTAAAGTCATCATTTCGTAAATTCTATGGTCGATACAATGACCTTGTCAGCAAATACAATTTATCGTTGAATGAAATGCTGACTGACGTTTTTCATACCAATTGTTAGTCCATTATTTATACACTGAATTGACCACGGATTTTTTCCGTTATATCCTGATTATGACAACGAGCACACGGCGGGTTTGACCGGTCTGCAGGGGATGCTCACTCCTCCATGGCACCTAATCCCACCTCTGATGTTTCGGAGGTCCGTGTTTGCTCTGCTCTTATTTTGTATATTTGTTTAATGGACGTTGAGATTGAATACTGTTCGTTATTTCCATATCCATCTTTCAGATAACAATGTTCAACTCCAATGAGTACTTTCAGTACCTTGATTATTATAGAAATAAACATGTCCATTTTGATATATATATAATAAGAGAATATAATATTATATATAATATAATAATAATATCTCCACACATCTGTAGAACCTGTCTTCAGAGTGCATTTTCTTGTGAACAAGAAAGTGTAAACGCTGATATATGACATAAATCATGCTTTCTTATATTTTTATTTTGATAAATTTATTTACAAAAAAATGATAATTTTGAGTAATCAAATGCATTTAAAGGGAGGTTTTATTATTGACGATTTTGATATTTTAAGTGTTCTACCTTTTATTATGACTCGTATGTCAGAAATCCTTTGATTGGGTTAGAATGTTCCTTCTTCGTTCGTGAATGATTAGAGATATCATAAAGCATTATCTGCGGGGACAAATTCTACCACGTACAAAAAGGTATGCTGTGCAAGTTATGGAATACAAAAAAAAAGTCACGAATAAAAATGAGGAGAAGGGAGGCAAGATCATCCTCTTAATGGTTTGTAGATGAATAGAAAATGTACAAACTGCACTGAGTATGAATTATATTGACCTCTATTCAAATATCCATGCATATACATGGATGAAAATATTTAGGATTTTACATGAAGGATATAGTAATAATGATCAGCAATCAATCTCAAAATCCATATAACAATACAAAATAGGAGCAGAGCAAACGCGGACCTCCGAAAAATCAGGGGTAGGGTCAGGTGCCATGGAGGAGTGAGCATCCCCTGCTGACCTGTCACAACCGCCGTGTGCTACCTGTTATGATCGTGAAATAACGAAAAAAATCCGTCGTCTATTCAGTGTATAAATAATGGACTAACAAGTAGTATGAAAAACGTCAGTCAGCATTTGACCCAATGATAAATTGTATTTGCTGACAAGGTCGTTGTATCGACCAGAGAACTTTAAAAAATAACTTTAAACGACACTGCTAATATTCTTGTTTCATCACCTTGCTTGTCAATAATGTACCTCGCTTTAGAAATTGTTCATACGTAGAGAATACTCTTGCGTATCGAATCAACTAAGATATATAGACTCCGTATGAAGGTATATTGCTTCATAAGTAAGGGAAGTTGACAATTAAAAAGTTGAAGTCATCATGTTTATCATAAAGCTTGGTTGTTAGATTACCATTTACGTCATTTTCAAGTAAATATCCAAGTATGAAGAGTACTTTTGACCGGTCACGGTAGCCTAGTGGTCGGGTTCGCTTCGTGATCGGGAGGCCCGGGTTCGATTCTCGTTCGCGGTGCCGCGTCATACCTAAGACGTAAACAAAGGTAGTGACTGTTCCTTCTCCAAGACCTCGGAACTAGAAGTAAAAGTCACGGGTCTTTCGGATATGACCTTAAAAACGTAGGTCTCGTGTCCGGTAGGCGCTGGCACGATAAAGAACCCTCACTGCTCAATGGTCCTGAGTGCCGAGTATAAGTCTAAATTTGAAGCCCTTCATCGGCATACGGTGACGTCTCCATATGAGTGAACAATTTTCAAGAGGGACGTTAAACAATATACAATCAATCAATCCATGTATGAAATAGATGTTTCTTTTATCTCAAGCTCACCAGGATACATCGTATCGAAGTTGGAATGGAAATGACCATTGTTAATCGACAATACATCATATGTATATCTAAATGTCGATTTAAGGGCCACAGCAAGTATTTCCTTCTTTTCACGAATAAGATTGTGTCCAAATTCTGCTTTATATGAATAAAAAAAGTCTGCTATTAACGCAGCGCTATTGGTACTTATGGGAATTCCAGTAGTAAATTTATGATTACCATTTAATTGAAAAAAAACAGCTGTCAATGATATCAAAAAGCCTGGACTTTATAGTTTACCGCGGGGAATTATTGTGTATGCTGATCCAATGAATGCTTCACAACGATTGTATCAATTCTATTACAATTGATATACACACATAAATTATTCAAAATCAAAATGATAAAAATCATAAAATGGATAATATATCAATTTACCGTTACAGTTGATTCCAATCCAATCACCTTGACAACCCTCTGGACATTTGCCTGTGATCGTATCACAAAATGTTCCATTTCTACAACCCCCACAAGGCCTTTCACAACCTTCTCCAAAGAAGCCTGCTCTACACTCTGTAGATATACTTTGTCTGTTTTTATGTTCTTCAAAATAAACTTCCAAATCATATAAAGATTCTTTTGAAGTAATATGAGCTGCATGTTTGACATCGTTAAATTTTGTTTCAAGGTTGTAATTAACTATTTCAATGACAGAAAAGTAGAGCATTCATAGTATAACTTTTTTTGTTCATATTTACGATAGAAATTTTTATAAGCTTTGATAAAAGCAAAATTGCATTATTGTCGTCTTGTACAGTAATGATTTCTTATACAATATTGTATACTCGATTGAAGAGAGATACTTCTTCTGAAGGGTCCTATTATTCATCATGTTTTTAAATTACACACAAATTAAACCAAATAACACATTTCATTAACAAAAAACAATTTTCAAAAATGCAACATCTTGCTTTAAGTCGAAAAGAAAAACTCAATTGTAAAGCAATATAATTAGTTTTCTTTAAATTATATAAAATTAAGCATCCAACCAATTTACATATTGGTTGGTCAAAAATAAAATCAATTTTGATAACTCTGGTACCTTCGTAAGAACATGCATATGTTGCAGGGTCATAAATTTCAAATACAAGTATTACAATTTTATGTATTACTTGCATTTTGTCATATCTAATTTTCTCAAAAGGAAGTGATCAAGATTTTATCGTGCCTGTGAAAATTAATCTATGAATTCAAACAAAATCAATCATGAATTATGTTTTTGAGTGAATACCATACCATTACATTGTGAACCATTCCAATGATCATCAAATCCTTCCAGACAAATTCCTGTTACATTGTTACAATACGTCAAAGGTTTACAACGACCACATGTCTTTGTGCAGTTGTCTACATAAAAACCATTTTTTCACACTGAAAATATTTATAAAGAATACATTTATTACATATAAATTTTTAAATTGATATTTAAGTAGAGAGGGACTTGGTGTTTTTGAGATTTTTTTAAAAAGCCTTTACAGTAGACATATATTTTAGGCTCAAGTTAAAAAGACGAAAGGCTATTATTTCGGAATGCCTTAAAGCAATAAGATAATCAAAGCCCTTCCTACATGCATTCCTATAGTTTTTGAACTACATAAGACATGTAAGAAAGGGTTGTTTCTAATGAATTTAAGATCACAAACTGTTGCATGTGGAACCGTCCTAATGATCATCACATTGTTCATTACAAATGCCCATAACTTTACTGCAATATGTTTCAGATTTACAATGACCACATTTCCCTGTACAGTTGACACCATAAAATCCATTTTCACACACTATTAAAACAAATTGAAATTAAATCAAAATTCTATTCGACTCCAGTATGAAAATGAGGAAAATGGTTATTTTTCTGAGATTTGCTATGCATAAATGGTTATTTTTCTGAGATTTGCTATGCATAAATGGTTATTTTTCTGAGATTTGCTATGCACATATTTTTTTTTAATATCTTACCATCACATTTTGATCCACTCCAGTGACTTTGACATCCATCTGGACAGATTCCTGTGTTGTTATCTCACATTGTACCAGATTTACAATTACCACAAGACTGTTCACAGTTATTACCATAAAAACCAGCCTTACAAACTGCAGAACGAATTTGTTAACTTTATCTATTTTCTATCAAATTAATTTTATCACATTGTTTTTTATTCTTTTTATACTATCTTATCATGTACTTTATTCGTAATGAAAAAAAAGCTTATTTAAAGAAAAATCGTGATTCTAACAATAAAAGATCTGCATGCTTTTCATGTTTGTCGTATACTGTAGAGGAAATATTTTGTTTTAAAATACAGTGGAGCCTTATTTATCTGGACACTTTGGTTCCTGGTCAATTTGTCCGGATATGTGAAGCGTCCGGATATCTGAATATCCATTTAAACAAGAACAAATAACATTAAATAATTCTGTTCTGCGAGAAAGTCGTCTGGATACTGAAGCATCCGAATATCTGGCGTCCGGATATCTTTGGGTCCACTGTACCGGGTAACATAATTCGCGGGTATGTTAAGGAAGCATATAAGTAATTTCTCGGGAAATTTAAACTTTTCGAAGAAAATTTAGTTTTATAAATTACCAAAACCACTGATAAACGTAAACTGTTTTTACTATTGCATACAGATAAAAGCGTGTGTAACGCAAAGAAGTGCATCACCGCCACGGCATCACGTGAATTCTATTAATAGCAAAATTTTCCTTAATAAAAAGGCTTACAGAACAACAATACCCCGGAGTTTGATAAATTCTTTCAGTATGTAATACAGCTGAAAAACATCTATTTTGTCTAAAAAGTGCTGCTAGAATCCCACTATCTTGTTCGTAAAATATATATTTCACACATTTGCACGAAACCTTACCCTTTGTTTTGAATTTTATACATATGAATCGAGATTTTTCGTACAACCATGCTTAACTCGGGATTCTAGCAGCACTTTCAAAGTTTGTCAAAACTCAAACTTTCAATCTGTACAAAACGTATGTTTTGAAATATCCAGCTTATTGTTGTTCTATTCCATTTTTTGGTCAAGAAAGACAGTCGATAGGCCGACCGGGATACGTAATATAGCTGACTGTCTTCGAAAGAGAATATAATCGATGAAAATAAATTAGCATACCTGTTTAATTAATTGAACTCCATATAAATTTACCACAATATTTCCGATTTTTCCTTTTAAACTCCATTTTACGTATCTTTGAACATGCCGTCTTAGCCGAATTCTCTTTACATGACATGATCAATTTCCAAGTTACACGATGTACACATATGACGTCATCGGTGATAGATTTCAATCATAATGACTGTTACAGCATAACAAAATAAAAACATTTTATTTTTGTTAATGTATACACGTTTCTAATCATTTTCTAGAGTTAAATTACATAGCTAAATACCAATATTAAGAAAACCTGATTTCTAAAATTGACGTAATCTTGCCTACGATGACGTCATAATGCAGCACTGATTTAGCCAAGGTGGAATATTTTGTATGCTTCCTTATTCCCTCTGCGTTTGATTGAATAAAGTTCAATTGATTTCTGCCGATATCTAATCATCTCCAATAAAATAAGCCTTTTAATATAAAGGCAATTCAATCTAGAAATAAAATTGAAACGACCTCCATTTATATGAAAAATAATTGTTCATGAAGAAATTCGCCCAAACGTGAAGCCTACCTCTATGTCAGCATTATTAAAATAAAAAAATATTCCTCCCAAAACATATTGACTTTATTAGCAAAGTGTGCTTCTCTTGGCAAACATGTTGCAAAAGATAAAGAATAAAGTAAACTCAGGTGATCAAAAATAGAAAAAAATGTATTTCATGCCTCGAGCAAGCAAAAGTTTGGAATTTTACTCCCCCTTTTAAAAAGGAATAAAAAAAAACATTTTACCTCTGTAAAATATTCATATTAGATTGAATATGACCATTATAAGTTCTTGCTATCATATCTAATATTTTCTTTATCTTGAATGAACGTCGTAGCTTTGAGCAACTTTGAATTTTTACCGGTGATATTGGCAAAAATGATGAGATAATTATTTCCTTGTATGTTAACAATTAACGACTTATGGACATATGCAATGTAGGTTTTGCGTATCTTTTTCCTTGGAGGTGTAGAGTTCAAATACTAAACTACGTGTTCTACATTTTAAAGCTCAATGGATACAGATTTGAATTTAGTATTTTCTGCATAATCTCACGACTTCCGTATATTTTTATAGCATTTTTTACAAATATATATTAAAAATTTTATTTCATCTTAAACTTACTGAAACTTCAAATTTTTGATGAGTTTGATTGACATATCCTCGCACTCTCAAAAATTTTACTTTTATTCTAAATACTAAGGAAAAGTGGCTATCTTGTTGTGTATTTAATGAAAAAAAAACTTTAATCCACAAAAATAATTATGTTCAGAGTAGAAAGCAAAACACCTTCATAAGTATCGTTGTTCTGCGCTAAGTGTTGTGTACAGAGTTTAGCAAATTCATCACATCCCTGAAACGTACACAGTTTCTGTAAACTGGTTACAAGCTCTGTTATTGTTGATATTTACGATTCGCCAGGGCGTTTCTACTCTGAATTTTTTTGATCATAGTTTTAATATTTTTCATTTATATACATCAAGATTGTCACTTTTTCTAAGTATTAAGAATAAAGTTAGTGAAAGTACCAATATATGTAAATGAAACCCGTCTAACAATATTGAAGTTTTAATAGGTTTTAGATGAAATATATTCTTTTAAATATATTTTTGTATGCAATGCTATAAAAATATATAAGTCGTAACATTATACAGAAAATGTTAACTTCAAATCTGTGTCTATGCACCTGTAATGTCTATTAAAACTGTTGATATATAATTTCTTCTAAAACATTTTTCTTCGAATTATACATCAATTTTACAATATTGATATCTTTTCATGACCCCTGGTAATGCATGCATATTTTTTTCCCACTGAGATCTGATGGCACCATAATCTTAAATTAGGAAAATCTTGAAAAAAATATTTAGTAGGTATGGTACGTTGCATATATTTTTAATTAGTTAATTTTTGAATGCTAACAGTTGGTGAAATCATAAATTAAAATTTCACAAATAAATATTTAATTAGCCAGAATACACCAATAAATCCTTTCTCTTAACCTCATTGTAATTATGAAATATTCTAGCCTTTAAATAATACCTTATTTCAGATATAAAAAAAATTCTTGGTCAACGGAAAAATCAGATTCTTTTAAAAACACTTCACTACCGTAGCTTTTAAAAATGGATGTACTAATTTATATGAATAAATAGACTGTTTATTAAAAAAAGATTACAAAGCTAGTTTACCCATACAGTCAGGGTGTTCAAATAACCTGTTGCTACATCCATATATACAGGATCCATTAAATGCGTCACATTCCTGGTTCAAACATTTAAGTGGACATGATGTGCAGTTTTCACCATATTGTTGATAATAACACCCTACACAATAAAAAAGTAACACACTTTATACGTTAAATGAATAATGTATGCGAATAAATTATTAAAGGCAATTAAAAACCCTGTATCATAAAGAAACACAAAGGTGAAGTATTTCTGATGCAAAAAATTTTATTATTTCTAAAATGTTTTATATACCCATTATTTTCACCTCGCAAATTTCGAATGTAGCAAAATTAGCTTCATATCCTGAACAACTTGTGTTGAGTGGAGGATTCTTAGAATTAAATAGAGCTATTCCTCTAGTTACCCGGTTGACAGTGACATTCATCACTTCTTCTACACATAAAGACGGGTCATGAGTATACACCTTATTTCCTTCCGTGGCCGGTGGTATATATGATGACTCATTAAATATAAACACACTGAATCCTATATGTCGATTTAGAGCTGAAAAGTAAACGAATATAAATGCATTTTCATTCAAAG
The DNA here is from genome assembly GCF_032062105.1 of Saccostrea cuccullata. Taxonomy (NCBI): domain Eukaryota; kingdom Metazoa; phylum Mollusca; class Bivalvia; order Ostreida; family Ostreidae; genus Saccostrea; species Saccostrea cuccullata. The sequence continues at coordinate 33,743 of NW_026930995.1, forward strand.
TTACATGTATTCAACACTAGATTTAAGCCTTACATTGAATTTCTCATTTTATGCTGATAATTTTAAAATATTTTAAACCGTTATTTTCATGATGCCATATTAAAACAACAATGTCCATACATAAAAAAAAACTCCATGAAAAATAAAATGATGTGTTCGGAAGACAATAGTTTTTTAAAAGCGCTTAAAATCTTTTTGTTACTTAATCCTTTGTGTTTTAGTACATTATATAACACAAAAGGTTTGGATCTTTAAAACCTTTAAATAAAGTCACATGTGACCGTAAATTTTTAACTTAGTCAACAGTTTTTTTCAAATAAATGTACATCGTTCACAGAAGCTCAGTAAGTAGAGCGCTCGCTTCGTGATTAGGAGTTCGTATCTCGGCTGCGACAGACCTAAGTCGATAAAAATAGAATGCAACTATTCCATTTGATATGCGCTCGGCAGTTGAAGTGAAATTTGCGGGTTCTTCGGATGAGACCTTAAAAACCGAGGTCCCTTGTCACGGAAGGCGTTGACACGATAAAGATCCCTCACTGCTCAATGGCCCTGAGCGCCGAGTGAAGGTCTAAATTTTAAGCCCTTCACCGGCATACGGTGACGTCTCCATATGAGTGAAATATTCTCGAGATGGATGTTAAACAACATACACTCAGTAAATCAAATAAGTGTACAATTCGAGATACTTTAATGTACGGGATTTTAATATTAAAAAAATACAAACAAATAAAATGAAAAATATTTTCTCAAATTCATTGATAGCAATGAAAACAGTTTTTTTTTAATTCATACACAATTAAGCATAAATATCCAGCTTTTGACGCACACTTAACGGCAATGTAATGCCAAAACATAGCGTCAATAATTTCTAAAAAAAAAATATATATATATATATATATATATATATATATTACCCCTATACATTTCCGACATCATTATTTATACCAACTAATTTGAAAAACCGTTTTGTAATACTTGACATTTATTTTTTTAAAAAATATTATCGATGTATGATTTCCATTGTTACGGTTTTAATTTATATTATAACTTAAATCTGCTTTCACAGGATAAGCAACTCTGAAGCGCACATGTCTGGAAATGTGGGAGATTCAGATGATGGGAAGTGGAAAAGATTTGTGATTCCTGTACAAAAATGATTCCGCCTGCAATGCATCTAATGAGATTATCATTTCATCAGGTAATACCCGGTATACCTTTCTCTTTTTTAATTTTAAATTTCTATTGGATATATTTTCAAGATTCATGAAATGGATCTACCACGTCCAGCATTCATTTACAGATGTTGTGAAAAGGAGAATATTTTTGTTCATTAATAAACTTCTGGATGTGGATGTTCTAAAATTATTCTGTATCGGGGACTTTTGAATGGAAAATGTATGGTTTTCATGCATGATTGAATGTACATAAGTCGCTCGAGTACCGAATATAAGACAAAAGCTGCAGCTCTCCACCGGCAAGGGGTGGCGTCTTCATATAAATGAAAAATTTTGGAGATGAACGTTAAAAACAATCAATCAATCATATGTAGAAAACCAGTGAAAAGGTATTTGCAAAAATGCTATGATTCTTTTATCCCTGTTGCCTTGACCTTAAAGTTTGACCTACTTTTGAAAACAAATAACAATACAGAAAAACAAAATATGGATGCTTAATCCTTCATAACACCCGGATCCAATATCTATACTTTAAACATATTTTATTGAGTATAATATAGAGTCCAATATCTATGTTTTTGAATCCGTGTTTGCTGTGCTCCTATTTTGCTTAGTTTAATAGATTTTTGAGCTTGACTACTGTTCGTTATCTTTATATATTTCATAATGAGACGTTTACATTTGACAAAGCGCATTAACTGTGTCAAAATGTTTTCAAATGTGTTTTTTATACTTGTCACCATGATCCTGTACTTTTCAATGGTTTAAAAAATTGCCTCTTCAAGTCACAATGACGAACAAAGACGGGGAATTTTTTTGTGAATTTCCTTGTTTTAAAATTAATGATATACTCCCTCAATGAAAAATATCCCCGTTTTTAAAATTATCAGTTTGAAAGCACTTTTGATCAATTTGTAAAAAAGTAATTGTTACTGTTTATAAAAATACTTGAAAAGATATTTATTTGCTATTTTCAGTCGTTCTTTTGTTACATGTTCGAAGAATAGAAAAACATACGGAGTGCTCTTACATGTAACACTGGCGCATATTTGCGAAATATGGCAAATTTACGGATATCCTTTCATTGTTTATGTTTTACTGATTCATTTTGAAAATGTATCTATTTGTAATTTTTCTAATGAAATTTTATTAAAGGAAAAGGAAAAATAAATTTCCATATGCATGTATTGATTACATGCATATTGTAAGAGTATGTCAAAATGATATTCTAAGGAGTTGTTTGGGATTAAGGGTTAGATCTCTTTTATAGGGGGAGGGGGGTATTAAAGCAAACCTCATGGAACCTAGAAATTACAACTCTTTTAGTCAATAAGGTCATATATGTAGTAATTTTAAATGAAGTGGTTAAAAATATTTTTTTTATTATCCATGATGGTCCCATGTCACAGCATGCATTAGCATGATAAAGAATCCTCACTGCTCAATGGCCCTGAGTGCGGAGAAAAAAGTCCCATAACGAGCATATGGTGACTTCTTAAGATGAATGAAAAGTTAACGAATGAGACATACCTTGTACATCCATTAACATTATCTACATAATATATTTTCCTGTTCATATTTTCAGTTATTTGTGTTTAAAGCGCGTAATTTAATTAATTTTGTATGGAATCGGTGAATTTAAATCTTATATTTAATCTTGATTTGTTTTAATTGATATTTCATATATTTCTTATTTAATTTCAACACAAAAAATATTATATACCAATGACAAACAAGAGGCCCATGGGCCACATCGCTCACCTGAGTAACTTGGGTGATTTAGATCTTTACCAGCTTCCCCCTCTTTCTATGCCTATCATGCCTCACTACCCCCTTCCCTTTTTATATTAAAACTTAAGAATCTGCACTACCCACGGATGCTTCCACATAAGTTTCAGCTTACCTGGCCCAGTGATTCTTGAGAAGAAGATTTTTAAAGATTTGTTCTATATATTTCTATGTTAAACTTGGATTCCCTATTGAAGCCCGCCCTACCCCTGGGGGTCATGATTTTAACAATTTAATATCTACACTACCCAAGGATGTTCCCACATAAGTTTCAGCTTTCCTGGCCCAGTGGTTCTTGAGAAGAAGATTTTTTAGTGACCCCACCGTATTTTGTCCTTACTTGATTATCTCCCCTTGTAGGGGATTTGGCCCTTCATTTTAATAATTTAAACTCCTCTTCACCCAAGGATGCTTTAAACCAAGTTTGGTTAACATTGGCCCATTGGTTCTTGAGAAGAAGTCGAAAATGTGAAAAGTTTACAGATGGACGGACGACGGACAAAATGTGATCAGAAAAGCTCACTTGAACCTTCAGCTCAGGCGAGCTAAAAAAAATGACTGGTTTGAACTGAAATTCCTTTTCTGAGCTATGAAGCTATAAAGATTTTTTTAATCATTTTCCACTTAACTTATGTCAATATCATGTTCATTTTTTAAAAAAGACTTTATATCAAGAACGATAAACAAATCTAATAAAAAATATTAAAAAAATATATACAAAGACATTTTCTAAATAAATTGATTGCCTACTAAATTTTCTGAAGAAAATTTGCAAATATGCAACATTGGACCACTGAATCAAAGTTAACTTCCACCAGGTTGTTTTACCCCAATAGGATCGTGTGAAACTACAGACGTTATTTCCCTGCCCCAGAAAATGCCCGTCTACGGCTTTGTCAGCTGTCACCCATCTATTGTCATGCGAGGAACTCTGTGAAGCTTCTCCTCTGTATGCCGAATTTCTAGCAAGGTTTTCTAAAATAAATTTAAGAACTTGTATACGTTTACTTATTTCCTAAGATTTATGTATATCATTATTTAAAATAATCTGCTTAATAAAAGCATATTTACATAAAAACACACTTCTTATACTTTAACAAAAAAACAATTATAAAAGAACTCTACTTAAACGAAAATAATGATGATTTACTGTATATTATGTTGAAATAAAAAAAAGTGTATTTGTAAAATGTTTAATTTCTCTTTCTTTGCATTATTGTTCTTTGTACTATTTCCCTTCTTGAAATATGAAAAATTAAAATAGGAGGTGCACAATGGCAATGTGTAATAAAGATTCTGTTAAATTTCACTCAGTGGTAAAAGAGAATTTGCGGATAAGAGATGGGTACACCAAAGAGGAACAGACAGGCAGACGGACATACCGATTACTATTCATCCAGCCGCTTTTTAAGAGGATGGTGGTGTTAAAAAGTGTCAAATATATGCTTAACTGATTTTAAGAGTCACAGTTTCCAGAAGAAATTCACAAACACTACACAGCCAATTGTGCCTAACGTTAATTTAGTGTTAATCTCAATTAACATTAAATTAACGTTTGCTTGATGTTAGTTTAATGTTACTTTCGTGTTAAGTTAACAATAAAAAAGTTAACATTGAATTAACGTTAATTTTTAACGTTAATTTAACTTAACATTAATTTCATGTTAATTTTTAACGTTAATTTAACTTAACATTAATTTCATGTTAATTTTTAACATTAAGTTAACATTAAAATATTAAGTGGGCTTGGGTTCTGTCTTAAAAAACTAGAACCAAAATATTAACGTTAGATTAACGTTAATTAGTTAACGTTAATTTCATGTTAATGTGAATTTAACGTTAATTCTTTAATGTTAATTTCATGTTAATTAGAATAAAATGAGATTAATGTTATTTTTCACATTTTAGACCTAACTTTTAAAAATAGTTGCCAATTATTAGTGACATTTAATTAATTATTAAGATGTTCATGTGTGGATACTCAAAACCGCCGGGGTTGGGGGTTGGCAGTGGGGGAGGAGGGGGGTGGCACTTGTGTCGGAAATAAATTTTTAACCCCAATATATAAAGATAACAGTTGTGTTAGTATTATACCATAGGTTCAAAAAGTATTTCCGACACAATTTATTTCCAACACAAGTGCCTTTGTGTTTGTGTAAGGGTGTGTTACACGCGTGGGTTTGGGAAAGGGGGGCAGGGGCTCTAACCGTTAGTACCCTCTTCACCTCGTCCATTTTTTTTTCATACATTCCTAAAAAAAGTAATTTATCTAGACTTAAATTATAAGCTCTATGTCTATCTTTCAAAATGTCAACTTGGATTTGAATTTTAACCGGCTAAAAATGGTCCGTAGCTTTTCTCAGGATCGGTTTTGTTTTTATCGGACGAAACTGTACGTCATGTTTGACGTCATCAGCTGTAACAGAAATAGAAAACACGGAGGAAAAAGGGTTTATCAATTCTCTGTTAAAAGTAAGTATTTTGTAGTCTTTGTAATATTAAGTTTTTTAGAGTTTCATGTCCCTAAATGTTTGAACTTTATGTAGGCCTTTAGCAACATAACGCATAATTACTCAACAGTCCTTGCAGGCTATCTGTATCTGTTATGCGGCGCGTCGATTTACCCAAATGGACCCAAATGGAACCCAAATGGACCCAAATGGAAACTCAAATGGACCCAAATGGAAATCAAATGGAATATTAAATATGTATTATCGTATTTTAATACTTATTTAAATGATGAAAATAAATGAACTTACAGTTACAAATGGATTTTTTTAACTTAATAATCTGTAATATTGTATTTTGAAACACGAAGTTTTGATAGTATTCTATATACCGGCAAAATTATTTGGGGGTAGGGGCAGGGGGTAGGCATGGCCTCCAACCCCCCCCCCCCCACCTCCCCCCACCTCACCTCCGTTCCTACGGCCATAAAAAATATCAAATACTTCAGTTTTGTATTCAAGTATGTTCAATTATATTTATTACAAATAGAATTAAATCACATTTTTAAAAATACAATTGAAGAAAATAATGATATTATAATATTCTTTATTTGTTTTAATTTCATTATTTTCTATATTTCAAATAAGTTAAAACTTGAAATACGATATAATATAAATATTATATATTCCATTTGGGTCCATTTGATTTCCATTTGGGTCCATTTGAGTTTCCATTTGGGTCCATTTGAGTTTCCATTTGGGTCCATTTGGGTCCATATGGGTTCCATTTGGGTCCATTTGGGTAAATCGACGCACCCTCTGTTATGTACATATCGATACGTTGTAGGCCCCTACTAGGCCCTAGTATCCTATATAGGCTTTTTCACTACGGTATTGTGTCGTAGGCTGTGAACGATGTGCCAGATCTTTGCTATGTTGGATATTTGTATATCAGCATTAGTATTTTATTAGGTCTATTTATTGTTCAGTTGGTTAAATTAGCCTACCGGTACAGCTGTACTGCCTCCCTACGTACGATATGGAGAAAATTCGAAAGTGAAAGTAGAAATTGTGTACACGTTAACAATAACCATCTCGAAGTTGAAGTTAAACACGCAATGTGAGCGATGTTTTCCCTGATTCTAACAGTTCATCTTAATTGGTTTCATCATTATCGAGAAAAAAAACCCGATTTGATATTTATTTTTATTGTATTTCAAACAGCTGGAGCTCGGTATCACATCTGACTAGCACTTCTGAAATGGATCAAATCGGACTTTGTCGTTGAGACTCGGAAAAACCCAGCTGCCTAAATTATAATGCCAGTGGAACTCAAAACAGGTATTGAAAGTGAAACAAAATGTAAACAATTCCCAGAGTAAATGTAATGACAGTGAAATTTACATTCACACACCCCAACTGATTTTTTAAAATACCAGTTAATTACTTGTCACTACTTGACACTTGTCAATATTTTGTTCAGAAACATTTTATAAGCATTATTAAATCAAGATTTTTTCCTTTACTGCATAATACAGAAAAGATACTTGTATGCAAGACATGGAGAAAATAGCAGACTACAGCCTCTATATACCATTCCTTGGTGCCTCCTTGAATTGATGTTTTTCCGGATAACCATGGAGGAATAAAGGTTATTTATAAAATAGTACATACATAGTGTATTCATAATTTTCATTTAGAAAAATTTTATAAATTGATCTAGAGTTTATGCTAAAGAGACAAATTTAAAGCCAAGTTGCTTTCACTGTACTAAAAGTTTGCTTTGAATCAGATGCTGCACATGAAATTTGGTTTCTATCTATGAATATCATATATGTTGAAGATATTACATTTCAAATAAATGATTTTTAATTATTTTTTTTATAATTGTAGGTTAACTCAGTATAAAGTCTTGCTGACATGAACATGATAATCACAAGAAAGTGAATATATTTCATCACCTTAAGCAATCTTCGAAATACCAGGTAAAGTGCATTTATTCTGAACACATATCAAATATTTAAACCCATTTAATATGTCACCCCTAATTTTTTTTGAAAGTATACTGGAAACACAATGTCTGTTTGCCAGTCTCTCTGTATAGTAATTATATATGGAAGCATATAGTTTTTAAATACTAGTAGCTTTTTAGTTCACCTGAGCCGAAAGCTCAAGTGAACTTTTCAGATCACATTTTCAACTTCTTCTCAAAAACCACTGGGCCAGGAAAGATGGAACTTAAATGGAAGCATCCTCAGATAGTGTACTTTCAAGCCTCTTCAACCCAGGGGGGGGGGACTTTCAGTCTTACTTAAGAAATAAGGTATTTTTAAACATCTATCCGGACATTAATATCAGTTGGTCATGACTTATAAGATTAAATTCCATAAAGCCTGAAGGGCTTTATAATGAATTTAATCTCGTACCAACCTGTATTTATAGCCCGTTGATGTTTTAAAATGATACGTTATTACTTATATTTCCATTTGTGACTTATTCATACTTTATATATGCCTGATCACGCTGTTTGTGGCTTTTAACATGCGAAATGCATTATTTTTCAAAACCAATGGCATGTATACAAGACACTGAATGCGTGTCGACCCATTATGACGTCACTGTGAAATTCCGTTGAACATTTATCGATACACACATCTATGACCTCTTGACCCCTGTAGTGTAGATTCAAATTTGTTTCCAAGTTTTACATAGGAATGCATAGGAAAAACCTTTTTAAAATCTTCTCCAAATTTATGTGGAATCATCCTCAGGTAGTGTAGATTCAAGTTTGATCAAATCATGACCCCTGGGGGTAGGATGGGGCCACAGTGGCCAACCAAAATTTTACATAGGAATGCATAGGAAAAACCTTTTAAAAATCTTCTTCAGAACCATTAGGACAGGAATGATTAATCTCATGACGTGATGTGGAAACATCCATGGGTACTAAATGTAGATTCAATTTGTTCAAATCATGACCCCCGGGTTTAGGTGTGGCCACAATGAGGGATCACAGACTTGCATAAGAATACATAGGAAAAAGAATCTTCTCTAGAACAGAAAAAAATTGTTTTGTCACATTGACATGATCTGCAAGTAGTAAAAATTTTAATTTATTCAAATAATGCCCTAGGGATTTGGGGTTAGCGAGGGGTCACAATGGGAGATCAGGTAATGTGTTGGAAAAATCTTTAAAAATCTTCTTTTCAAGTATGGCAAAATGATATATGTATGCTGTATTGTAATAGTGACATTTTCAAGTAATAGAAAATTCAAATCCCCCTCCCCCAAATAAGTATGAAGTAAGCTTCTCAATACTTAACTGATCTGTGTTTTTAGCTAGCCCATATGCTCAGGGGAGGGATGTGGCCAATGGACCTATTGTTTCATTCAATATATTTCAGACAAATTTGAGTTGTTAATGTATTGCTGAAGTATTTTATTTTCATATAATTATTATAATATATGTGTTTGCCTCTCTTCTATTTCAGATTGGAAAAAGAAAGAAGATTTGTAGCATTGTATTGAATATGCCAGATTAAAAGTATTAATGGATGAATTGGTGTTTTTTTTCTTTTCTTCAGAAAATTTGAAATCGGAGGCAATGCTCATAATTTAAGAGATTTTGTTGAAAGAGCTGATGGGTCCCTTTATCCTTTTGGATATATTCAGATTGAAAAGAAAGTGACACCAGGGATGAAGTCAACATGCAAGCTTAGCTTTCTGCAGTGCTACAAGGAAAAGTGCAAAATTGATGAGCTTCTGGTGTACCTTTAGAGATATAATTATGATTACATGTAGTATCAGTTAAGCTTCTGCTATGATGCAAGATCATGTATTTTTCAAGAAGAATAGGAAGGAAAATTCCAAAAATATGCACACAATTTTTATGCATTTTAACGTTAAATTAGTGTGAACTAATTAACGTTAATTTAACGCTTAACATTAATTTTACATGAAAATAACGTTAATTTAACGTTAATTTTTTAACGTTAAATTCATGTATAAGCTCGATTGACGTTAATTTAACGTTAAATATTTAATGTTAAATTAACATTATTTTCATGTTAAATTAACGTTAGGCACAATTGGCTGTGTACGAGGAAGCTTTTGACGTCTTCATTGTTGATTTGTCAGATTCGTTTAGCCGAGAGAAAAATTGTTTGTAGAAATTTTTAAGCATGATTTAAAAAAACCTTGATCATGGTGTATGCCATTTTTTGATTTTATAGTCCAAGTAAAACAAAAGATATTAAAAATAAATATTTTATTGGGAAACAATACATAAACGTGTTCATAATGTACATGTGTCAATCAATAATTTCCTCATTGTAATTGTATAAATTTCTTACATAGACAAATTGCTGGAACAAAAGAGGATTCCAGAAAACTGATCAGAAGCAGTAAAATGTTCATATTTTATAATGGCTTCCCTTATGTATTCAGATTAACATGTATTTTTGTGTTGTTTTTTTTAATATGCACAACTATTTCATTTCTGAATAAACATATTTACTTCCTTCTGATATTCATTTAAAATGATAAGCTTCAGGTCTTAAATAAATAGATTTACTTAGTTTAAATTTTTCTACAGGAAATTATATTTATAAAATATGTTATGCGTACATCATTGTATACCTTAATTATTAGCAGTACAAAGAAATCTTTAAGAAATATGTTAACCATGAATAGACATAAAATAAGTAGCCATAGGTAAAGAAAAAAATGCTTCCTGTATATTTTACACATCGTTTAGACATTTCCCTTTCTGTCAATTTTCATCCTTGCAGTTTTACAATTCAAACAAAACAAGAACATGACTTCCTTCAAAATTAGAAATTGTTTTTATGATGCCTTTAATTCTATAAATTTATTCAGCTCAAATCTGATTATTTGTAAATCAATTACTGTTCCTGCTACTTATCCTATTCAACTTACATCAGCATCCTCCAGATGATACTATCCCGTTGTACAAAAACCAGAGAGAGAGAAGGGGAGAGAAAAGGAGAGAGGAGATAACCAACACGACACAAATGTAACAAAATTCTCAACATTTGAAATACATAAACAGGGAACAATCTGGCAATCCTCATTCTGTTAGAAACACCTTCTATCGAACATTTTGTTCTTTTTATGTTGAAATAAAATGAACTTAACTTAATTAAAATTTCTTACCACAATCATTTTCATTTTACAATCATTTTCATTTTGTTGAAGAGACATAATGCAGATAACTGTTTTTCATTGCATGTAAGCTTGATAACTATTTGTCATGTTCTTCAAATGGAAAATAAACCTTAAAATGTATCACGATGGATATAGAATATCACTCCATTCTCAACAACACACCAGTGCTTATCAAAATGATCTTTATAATTGAAAGTGGTTTGTGAAATTTTCCATTAATTAACACACAGTTTATCACAGGTTAATGATATACTTGTACTTAAATTATTTGTAGATTTTTGTCAATAATTCTTTACAAGGAGTGCAAAATAACAATTCCCCTTGCTTATCTGAAAGAAAATACCAAACCATTACTTTAATATAAAGTCTGCAGGTGTAGATTTTTATGTAGTTTTCAATGTACGTTTTTAATTTAAGTTTAAATTTATTGTAAGTGAAAGATGACCTGAGAAAGAGTACAAACATGAGTTTCTAAATCAAGTAGATTATTCGTTTGATGACGTGAATCAAATGTTTGAAATGAAAATTCTGTCAAAAAAAAAAGATTGTAAAGAAAATTTAAATAGGTTGAAAGTAATATTGTGACATTTGACTCAAATGGTCATTTGAGCGGTACAAATCAAGAACAGAGTGAACACTAACCATTGGGAAGTCACATTTGTAGTGTGCTCCTTGTGATAACGTTGCTAGAAAAAATAGCCCTGCAGTTTAACTGAAAACGCAACATGCTTTTATATTGGAGAAATATTAAATGCAGCGTCTGATCACATGACTTTATAATTTTAAAGTCAGATGGACATCTTAAATTTCGCAAAATCAATAATTTCTCGTTTAAATAATGTTCACACTTTAACAGAATAATTCCTAATTTAACAAAACATTTCGCAATAATATGAGATTTGAAGGGTTTGTATCTGTTCATCATAAACCTCCGAAGGGATATTAAGGCTTCCTTAAAATACTCAGATGCATATAATCATTGCTACAGCTTGAAATTTTAAAATAAGGGTGAAGGAAAATATACACCACATTACGCCTTAACAGCTCCATTCGTATCAATAACAGAAAGGCCAGTCTGTGGACCGGAAGACAAAAGGTTACAGAACTAAGGTAGGGTCGAAAAATTCGACATCAATTTGTAAAAAC